>NC_026147.1:10371788-10447328 GCF_000512975.1 Sesamum indicum
GTGTGTTGAATATTATTAATTAAAAATAAATTGATTACAATCATTCATATTGAATATCAATATCTAATAAAGATCGCATTTAGAAATAACATCAACGCATGGCGGGATTCGAACTCATGATTTCTAAGGTCATACGACCTCAACTTCGCCAATTAAGCTAGCCTTCATTGGCCTCCCGGCCCCATTTGGTGAGAGATCCTCTCACAACAATTTGACCCAACAATTGCATAATTGATTATGATATAATAATCATGCGCTAATTGATTTTATAATTTCAAAAAAAATTATTATATTATTTGAATTTACGGCTCTATATGTAATTATGTAAATAAAAAATTATAATTAAAATTTAAAATTAACCTCATTATTATGTTAAGAATACGTGAGCCAAATAAGCAATAGCCCAAAAATGCAACTTATTTTCAATAATAGCGGTAGGAGAACAATAGGCTTTAAAAACACTATGTTTGTTTTCATTTTCAAGTTACGTTTGGGATGAGTCAAAACATATTCATAATACTAAAGTGAAGGGAATAACAATATGATACTATGAAAATTAAAAGTATTTGAAATTATCATAAGAAGCATATAAAAAGGACTCAAAGCCATAGTTTTACACTGCAACACAAACGACCAGACACATATCCTTCACCAAAACTTAATATTCAGACACAAGTATTCAGCACAGAGAATGGAAACAATCCAAAGAATCTGATCATCCTCTCACAATTCTGTTCTCACTACTGCATCAGCTCAGTTCTTGTCTATGCCACAGCAGGCATGTCCTTCAGCCATGGATCCAGCGGCTTCCCGATTGAGTAAACGATGAACCCGATTTCTCTTAGCTTCTTCACATCCACAATGTTCCTGCCATCAAAGACGAATGCTGGTTTCTGCATGTTGTCGAATAGCTTTTGGTAGTCGAGTGTCTTGAACTCCTCCCATTCGGTTAGGATGCAGAGGCCGTGTGCGTCTTTTGCAGCCTCATACGCGTCCCAAACTACGCTCAGCTCCTTGACGGAGAGTGGACTAGCTGGCTGAAGGTGAACCGGATGGTCCCAATCGAACTTGTTCATCGATAAGTCCCTCTTGATTTGATCCTCCGTCACTTGAGGATCGTATATGCTCAACCGAGCCTTGTCACCTAGCAGCCCTGTGCACACGTCGATCGCTGGAGTCTCCCTTGTGTCGCCCGTATCCTTCTTGAATGCAAATCCAAGAATGGCAATCTTTTTGCCTGCAACAGTGTTGAACATCGATGACACGACACGGTTAACAAACCGGTTCTTCTGGTAGTCGTTCACCTTTATTACTTGTTTCCAGTAGTTTGCAACTTCAGTTAGGCCATTGCACTCGCAAATGTAAACCAAGTTGAGGATGTCCTTTTGGAAGCACGAGCCACCAAAACCGACGCTTGCATTCAGGAACTTAGGGCCGATTCTCGTGTCCTTACCGACAGCATGGGCGACCTGCGCAACGTCTGCTCCTGTGGCCTCACAGAGTGCCGACATTGCATTGACAGACGAGATCCTCTGAGCCAAGAACGCATTAGCTGCAAGCTTCGATAGCTCCGCCGACCAGAGATTCGTGCAGATGATCCTCTCTTCAGGCACCCAATGAGCGTAAACCGATTTCAGGGCCTGGATAGCTTTCTGCCCGTCGGGGGTCTCCCGTCCTCCAATGAGGACACGATCAGGGCTAAACAGGTCCTCTATCGCCGTCCCCTCGGCCAGAAACTCCGGGTTGGAAAGGATTTGATACTTGATGCCCTTGCTATTGTGGGTCAGAATTCTTTCGATAGCCTCAGCAGTTTTCACCGGGACGGTCGATTTCTCGACCACAATCTTGTCAGACTTGGCCACATCGGCAATCATCCGGGCCGCGCTCTCCCAGTACGTCAAGTCCGCAGCCTTGCCAGCGCCTAGGCCCCGAGTCTTCGTCGGGGTGTTAACCGAGACAAAGATGATGTCAGCCTCCGAGACGTGCTTCTCGACGTCGGTGCTGAAGAAGAGGTTCTTCCCCCTGCATTGCTTCACGACATCCTCCAGGCCTGGCTCGTATATAGGCAACTGGTCACTGTTCCAGGCTGTGATCCGGGAGACGGAGATATCAACAACGGCCACCTCAATCGAAGGGCACTTCAAGGCAATCACGGCCATCGTCGGACCCCCGACGTATCCAGCTCCAATGCAGCAGATCTTCACCATCTTCGCAAGCACACACAACCTGCAAGAATTTCATGACTTCACTTAGCTAAGCAGCGAATTATCAAATCTACCCAAATGAGCACAAAATGCCACAAACGGCCGATTATTTCTACATATGCGCATCGCGTGTACAAAGACGACATACACAGAGAAACACAACACACATACAAGAATGAAGAAATATATACCAAAGAGAACAAGAAACACACACACACACCACACACAAAGAAGATCACAAACCAAAAGGGTTGATGATCTTGTTGAATAAAAATCAAAGCAAATTCTGTCACCTCAAGAACTGTTGTATATGAGTGAAGAGTGAGGGGGAGAGTTTGAGTCTTGAAACAGTTGGAAGGGAGAGAGATGTTTATATATACTGATAAAAGCAGCCTCAGATCTGAACCAACTGGACACATTCACAAAGCAAGCAAAGTGGTCCAAAGTCGCGTTTCTTGCTGCTGTTACTGCTCTGTGGAAATAAAAGAAACGCAATTTGGAGCATTCATCACGTTTCCATAACGGTACCTTTCAGTAACAAACAAGGGAATTTCAACACCTTTTTCCTGTCCATTCTTGTAACCCAAACCCAAAATTTCTTTATTACCATAAAACTCAAAACAAAATTTTAGCCCAGATCATGCTAAAAACGTGAATCATTTTCTATATTATAAATCAATATAATTTAAAAATAATAAAAAATTAATATTATTATTAAATATTAACCATCGTCGCAAACAGCTTAAAAGGAACTAATATGTTAATCATGATCAAATAAAATCTACTCAAAAATTTAAATTTTAATCCCGATTAATCAATATTAGTCATAGTTTAGCCTATTTAGCTGTAACTAATGTTTTGACATCGGCTGCAGAAATAACAACTGATAATTAACCTTCGCGCAACCATGGGATTTTCCACTTTTAACTCAATCAATTAACCATAACCAAAATTCATGTTTCTTCCAGTGTCAAATCTAAAAATAAATATAAATGCCGTGTGATTAGTGCACAATTCAAAAAAAATTGGTCAGTTCATATCACGATCAATTATAAAACACTTGTCATATAATTGACGTAATATGTATAGTTCAAAGAAAAGTGAACAATCATAGAATTACTATTATTACACTTAAACAAAAAGCAAAACAAATCGAATTTAAATAAAATATTTTTGCATCAACAATATATAAGAAATATTCCTAATAAAATAATTTCAATTTGGAACCATTTCCCATTTTTTTTTCAATAAAAAAAATATTAAAATGGAGGAATTATTTTTATTTATTTCATTTTATTGCACATTGAATGGTTGACTTAAAGAGGAGAAATTAAAGAGCAATATTGCAACTTATTACACTTTTATGGGACTACTCAACATAAATATTATTAAAGTTAGGAAGGGAATTAGGGGCTACTTTGGAGGCCCTCAACCTGCATATGTTATTTATACACTACGCCGTACCTTTTAAGCCAAACTCTTCCTTTTTCCTTCTTAAATAAATATTTCTAGTTTTATTATTAATTACTATGTGATCCCTTTAAATATTTTTAATTTTTGAAAAACCCATCTTCCCAAAATTACAAAAAGAGCATATTTTGGGTTCAAATTGAATTTAATTAAAATTAATTTTATAATAAATATATATTTATAATTATATGATTTTAAAAAAAAATAATATATTTGTAATGTGATTGGTTCGATCTGGTCAGATTATTAAAATATTATTGAATTTTTAAGACCCATGTTGTAAAATTACTTAAACTTCTACTTTTGATGGAATTTGAGTTGAATTTAATTTGATGGTTTAACAAATACATTATATTTATTTAGTGGATAGAAAAATTTTAGATTTATAATGTGATTTGTTTCGATTCGACCTAATCTGATATGTGTAAAAATTATGTCAATAAGGGAAATAAAATTAGCATAATATATTAATCTCATTTAAACAAATATATAATAATAGTAGTAGTAATAATAATAATAATAAAGGTAATTTCAAGGATCTTCCCTTGGATTTGACATAATTATGAATACTCTCTTGTTGTTCGAAAAATTACAAGTACCCCGAATGTTTGATGAAATTATGTAATTCTTGGATAGAAGTATAAAATTATCAACTTTACCCTTATTGTATTTTTTTAAAAAAAGAATTTAAAACTTATATAAAAAAAGAACGGGATAGATGAAAAAAATTTAAAAATTATAAAAAAAATTATCCATTCAATTTTAAAAAATAAAATATAATTTTTAATCCACAAGGACATTTTGATAAGTTCACCATAAAAATAAATGGAAACCTAACAGATTGGACTAATTATTAGATGGTCGTTAAAATTAGGAGGTATTGGTAATTTTTCGAACAAGTTATTATGCCAAATTTTTTCCCTAATAATAGTAGTAATATAATAATATTCTAAATTCACAGCAGAAAATATGATTTTCTTTTTCACTTAAATAAACAAAATAAGTAATCATTAAAAGAGTTTGTTCATGTGAAAATAAAGTCCCAACCAGAAAATAATAATAACTGACGATTTTAGTTATTTTAATCACCATTTAGAGTAAAAATTGAAAGCCAAGAAACCTTGAGAATTCAGAAAGAACGTGCTCCGGTTGGTTCAGAAAGCGTGTTTGAGTGAGATCAAAGGCAAACCCATCAAGGCATCAACAATTAATTATTACAACAACACATATTAAATATTAAATAACAAAAACAATTATATATAAATATATTTTTATTTTATTTTTGGGGGATGCAAAAGGAACCCTGATGATTTGAACAGAAGAACGTGTTTTTACCTGATAAAATGGCCTCAAATCAGCAAAAAATGCGAGAAAGCGTGGTTTCCACTCCAGCGACTGCCCACTGTGTGTTGTGTGTGAGAGAGAGTTGCACAGTGAAAATGAGTAGCTGTATAGCTGCTGTATATATAGGAGTATTTGTACAGTATAAGAAAATGGTGACTTGCCTGTGATGTATTGTGTTGGGACAGACAGGTTTGGGTTTGAAACGTGGAGTTCCGAGGGGAGTTTGTATTTTTCGTTTCGTCACAGACCTGTCAGCTGAGGATTCACTGATTTTTATATTAATATAAATTTGGTTAATAAATTGGTAAGAAAATTAATGTTGCCCCTGCTCACTTACCATACGTTAGTATATGGCAAGTGATAATGCCAGAACAAAATTTACTATTTCCAGAAGAAGATTGCAATTATTGACGCATTTGCCCCTCTAGTCAAATGCAAGGTTAATTATTAGAGGTAGGTATGTGAGAATTTCTCTCTTTATAAATTAAATTTAAAAAAGAAAAATGATATTTTCAAAGACAAATAAGAGACATTTAAAAAATAAGTAAAATTGAATCGATTTAATTCTGATTTAATGCAACGACAGATCCAGGGGAGGCCTGCGGACGGCAAGTTTTATAATTTTTTTTATTTACACATAAGTTTTAATTTTTTTATATATTGGTCGACAATTTTTTTTTAATTTCTTAAAAATATTCACAAATTATATATTTTTTATATATTTAACCCGACTATTTGAATTGCTCCCCAATCATATGGCAATATGAACCTAATATATAAGTATAATTTTTCATTCCACTCAAACTTTCATGTGTTGGATCCACTTATGATTTAACATCGAAAAAATTATTGTGACTTCTTTTTTTAAAGAAACATTCGAGAAACGGGTGAAAACAAAAATATATCTGAATATGTACGCGGGAAAATATTTATAATTTGAAATTTTATGTCCCCAATATGTTTGATTTTTTTTAAATATAAAATTAAAAAAAATATTTTTTTAATATCTAATAGCACTTTACTTTTCTTTTCTTTTTTCTTCCTTGCAATTGTTGAATGCTCATAGAAGGGGCAAAAAGGTCAATCTAATTAAATTTGATGTGGGCTTAAGGAAATTGTTATGGCTTTATTGGTATGTACAATAAACATTATTGCTGTAATGAGGGGGAGAGTGTGGGAAAAGTGAAATTATTTACATTCTCCATAGAGAATATCATGTATGATTTTCTACTCAAAATAAAAAAAAAAATACAAAATACTCTTTTAAAAAGTTTACCATTCTTGCATTTAAAATAATTAAACATGGAAAAAAAGCACACAATAATTAAACTTTTCATTAAATAAAAATATATGGTAATTAATTAATTCAAACAAATACCATATACAACTTATTTTCTTAAAAATAAAATATATGACACGGTGCTAATTATTCTGGGACCGACTATCAAATCTAGCGGATTTAATGCATATGCATAATTTAAATTTTTATTATATTTTTTTAATTAATAAAAATAAAATAAAATAAATATTTGACTAGAATCAATTTTTCTTTTAATAATTTTTATTTACTCGTAAATGGGCATTAATAGGGGAAAATAATTAAAGAGATGGTCATTTTGTGTAAAGTTAAGGCCGTTTGTGGGTAATTTAGTCGACAGATATTTTATTAATTAAAAATAATTATTCTAACTCTCTCGTACTTAATACATAATACAGATCTGACCTTATAACGTCACTGTAATGTGGCAATGAGATTTTATTAATTTCTATTATCTGTACTATATATTATAATAAAATTCTAAATAATTAAAATTAATTTAACTAGACCAACATACCAAACTTTTCTAAAATTTTGAACTTTTATTATTTAGAAAGTCCCTCATTGGTTAGATTTTAAACATGTATGATTTTCTAATTAATGCCTAGTGATTATTCATAAATGATACCTTAGGTATTAGCTATCCATGAAATTATTGCACATTTTTATTTTGTTTAATAGCCTTTTCATGCATCATACGTCAAGACTAGTCCTTAACCCTTAACACCAAGGCATTTACAAAGAGGGGGGAATTTTGGGTCTGATCGATTTTGATCAGATCTGAATTGATTTTATTATGAATTTAATATTTTTATAATATAATTTATGTATAATTTAAAAAAAGTAATCAATCGTAATATGTAATAGATTTCATAAATAACGAAAAAAGTTTCTGGGATAATTGGAGTATCATGATCGACCTACTTCTATCATTTGGATACAATTTGAAAAATGAAATGAAATGAAATAATACCTTATAAATAATATAATAACAATAAAACAATATATATATTTAAAAGTAAGTTATTTGGTTATTTTTAAGGTATGGTACGTGGTAATAAAATGTGCACTATAGTTGGAAAATTGATACACATAAGTCTAGTTTAATTTGGTATGCTGATGAGAAAAGATACCAATATTATAAAGTTATAATGATAATAAAATAAATTAATATATTAATATGTAATATGATTTTTAGGGTATCTCTCAGCAAATGAAATTTTAATATTTTACTCTGAATTGTGAGAAATGAATATAGTAAAATATGAGTAGTTGAGCGAGAAAAATAAGGTAATATATGTAAATACCTCATATAAAGTAATTATAGAGGACTCTTATAAAATTTGTTATAATTAAAAATATTTTTTTATTATTTAAAAAATTATAAATACTTCAAGGAATTAATGATTATTTAACAAACACCCCATACAATGTTCGCCTTTATGAAATTTGATTTTTGACCCTTAGTTTTATTAAAATTTGTATCATTAGTTCAAAAATAAAAATAATTTAAGGGATGAGATTTTTGTCCTGTAAATAATTTAAAGGACGTGCATAGGTGGGGGTTTAAAGTTGATGTGACCCATTCTCATGGGATGAATATTACAATTTTGCCCATTTATACAAAGAAATAGTAAAAGGATATGCAACTTTTGAAAGGAAATTTTAGTCCATATGCACTCATAGGGGTAAAATTGTCCAAAAATCTGCCAGAGGACTAAAAGTAAGCAATTTCTAAGTTACTGAACCTAAACAAAAATGGACATAGTTATCGGATTAAAATTAAAATTAGGCATACTTAGCGGACTAAACTAATACTTTTCCCAAATGATTATGTTGTAAACGTGTAATGAAATGCACTAAAATATTCCATTTGTTGTATAGTGTATTAGTGTTTGCAAATGAATATATGTCGAGATGTGATTTTACGTGACTAGTTGATTACAAGAATGGATCAATGTGGAAACGAGGGAGTGATGAAAATTGAATATAATTGTGATATGAATCACTACAAGAAAACAGGGTATCAGAGACGGAAAGTAGGATTTTCATCTCTAAAACAAATTAGCGACGGAAAAATCCGTCACCGAAGTCCGTGGTTGAAAGCCTCGTGGCTAAATTATTAGCAACGGAAATATTCCGTCTCTAATTCTGAGACCGAACATTCCGTCGCTAATTCTGTCGACAAACAAGAAGAAAGTTTAAATGTAATCCGTCTCTGTAGTGAATCCCTTGATGTTATTTAATACCCAGTATGGGAAAATAAAATAAAAAGAGCTATGATGTGTTATGAAAAGAGCTTTAATGTAAATTGAAAGAGTTATGATGAGAAATAAGATCGATGAGTATATGTGACAATCAAAGAGATTCATTTAAATATTATGTAATAAATGGTGAGGTTGAGTTAGTAGAAAAAAATACTATATCACCTTCTAATAAGCAAACTAGTGAAGGAGGGGTTTAATTGACTGTTATGTTATGAACAACTTAACAAGCTCATTGTCGAGATTGTCACCATAGCTCTACGAAGCCTTCCTGTTTCTTCTACAAGCATGAGAGTAGGTCAAATGCCTCTCCGGTTGTGTTGAGTCACCAATTTTACTCCTTGAACAAACATGCTCTCTGACGAGCACATTGATAAGATCATCACTGTTGCTCTCATCACAAATTTCCATGACACGCCAGCTCCTACTTAACCAGTGACTTAGTTACCAACCTCAGAAGCGTGCGTAGGTAAAATGTTCAACTCATCTTACCTCTTGTTATGCTCTAGGAAGATGAGCGTATCCTATTGGTCACGCTAGCAAGAAAGCGGCTAATACAGTGACTATCAATGCATCACAAACCCTAAACCATGAGTTGTTGGAGCTTTGCCGATAGGTGAATAGGAAAACCCTGCACCTACAATAAGGAATCCCCTTCAATGAAGAGGTGATGGTTGAAAAACCCCTTGCTCACTCCAGAGTGTGAACACATCTATCATCATATAACGATACAACTGATCCTTTTGAACGCATTTGTAAGTCTAAAAATGTTGCGGTATTGTATACGTATAGTGATAGTATTAAATATCGTGTTTTTCTTACTACACTATCCAAATCCGTCCAGTAGTAGTTCTACCAGCTTCAACTTGGTTCGTTACACTCTTTTGCATTATTTAGTTCATTATTTTTTCATCAGTTTGCAAGTAGCAAAAAGAAAAGGTCATAAGCCTCTTTAGGATAAGAAGAAACACTGGGGGCGTACATACATCAGTTAACCAATGCATCCCTGGAGGTACCTGCTACCAACCAGGAAGTACTAACCAACATCCTTGCATATAGGATAAAAGCAAGAGATTTCTTTAAATCCCTAGCCAAGAAACTTGCTATCAATTTTGATAACATGCTGGCCCGAGCTAAAAAGTATGCGAACTTGGAGGAAGTACAACAAATGAAATGACAATGGAACAACTAACAAAAAAAAGACATGAGTCATGATGTTAATACGCTTAAGAAACCCAAATTCGAGTTGAATGAGGGGGTGACACCATTTTTTCCCATTCAAGAGCACTAAACCCCTCTAAATGCAAGACCAACACATGTGTTGTAGGCCAACAGAGACAAGGATCTATTGGGGTGGCCGAAGAAAGCTCACACCTACCAAGCCTAAGGCCAACAAATTCTGCTAGTTCCATAATGAGTATACTCATGATACCAATGATTGTTTGCACTTGTAGGATGGAATAGAAACGTTAATTCAAGAAGGGTACTTGAATGAATTTTTATTCCTTGACCAGAAAACTAATACCCTTTGAAGCAAGACTATTCAGAATCCATGCCACTTTAGTACTGGTAACATATTTTTTAAAAATAGCTTATGGTGGATGTTTTCATATCTTCTTTATGATAAAGATCATATTATATTTTTCGAACTTCTATTACTTGCTATTATTATGCATTGAAGATGAATTCTTTAGTTTTCTAATTCCTTAGTTTTCTATAGGCTTCAATGTGAAATCCTATTGAACCCCGCTGGCAGGCTCCGACTTGTGATGCACCTGATGGGCTCCGGCCTGTGCCCCTACTAACGGGCTCCAGCTTGTGATTCTGCTAACAAGCTCCAATCTGTGTCCTTACTAATAAGCTCTGACATGTGAGCCCGCTAACAAGCTCAAGCTTGTTATCTTGTTGACAGGCTCTGGCCCGTGATCTTCTTTATGGCTCCAGCTCGTGTCCTATTCCCACCTGTATCCTTGCTGACGGGCTCCAGCTTGTGATCTTGTTGACTGGTTTTGACTTATGTCCTTGGTAATAGGCTCCAACATGTTCCCCTATTGATAGGCTTCAACATGTGATCTTCTTGATGTGCTTCGAGATGTAATCTTCTTAACGTGCTTGGGACTTTACTTGCAGCACTAAATTCGTGCCGAATGGAAATGTGAGAGTTTCGTCCAGGAAATCTAGGTGTGTTGGTGCAGTTGATGGTGAAAATGGTAACACGGGCTGGTATTAAGGCTAATCCACATGATGCGTATTGGGTTCAGTAGTAGCACAAGATTCAAAGGAACTTTTCGAAGTCCTAAGGTCAAAGGATGACTAATCTGCAATAAATAGGTTAACACTTTAATGCTTAAGTCAGTAATTGAATTTGAAAAAAAAAATTTTAAAACGTGAGATAATAATAAATTAAATGATGTGGAGTGCTTGAATGTAAGAATGAAAGCTAAAGTAATCATATAGAATGAAAAAATGAGCAGGGAACTCGTATCCTTGTTATTTGCAAGTAGGGGTGTGCAAAAAATGGTTAAATCGGACCGAATCGAACCGAACCGAATAATCAATTTTTTAAATAAAATACATTATTATATATATTATATATATTATATTATATTTATATAGATAGTATCGATAGAGAAAGAAAAGAAAAGAAAAGAAAGAAGAAGAACGCAACAGAACACGACAAAAACAGAAACAAAAAGAAAAGGAGAGAACCATCATAAAAAACAGCAACGTGCACCTCCTCCACTCTCCAGCCAGCAGCAGAGCTCTTCTCCATCAGGTAGGTAGTTTTCTCTCTTACAAAGAAAAGGAAATTCAAAAAATTTGACTTACAATTTTTGCTTTGAAGGTGTTTGATGAAATGCCTAATAAATTTTTTTTTGTTTTTTATTGTTTGATTCATTAATGGTGTGCTTGAGTTTGTATTAAAGTGAATCAAGTGATTTTAGACTGTCAAATTTGAAAAAATATCAGAATTATTTATATATATATTATTTAAAAAAAGCGGTTTTTTGATTTTTTGAATCGAAGTTTTGTCGGTTTTAACTGAATTGATACCGAACCATTCGATTCGATTTTCGATTCTTAAAAATCACGAACCGTTCGATTCGATTAACTGAAATGCATAGGCCTATTTGTGAGAGAGAAAGCGTGTTGAGTGTGAGTGACAAAAAATGGGTTACCTTCTACAACACGATCTCTATATATGGATGTAGAGTAAAACTCAAGAGTTAGTTATATCAAGTTGCATATGAGTAGAAAGATATGGATGTAAGCTGACTAACAAAAGAATCAAAACTTTATTTGGACTTATCTTGAAGGAGTTATGACTATTTAAGTGGTAATTGCCCAATTAACCCAAAAACCTGGGAGGTTGTTACCGAATGGGTGATTTAGTTAATATCGCTAATATGGAGGGAGTTAGTGTGAGAATTTTTATGAATACATAGCCTAAGTTGTGGAGAGTTTGTCTTACATGGCATCCCTATTGTTCGCTGAGTCATCTTGTTGAACCAGATCTCATTTAGGCCCTGCTTTTTTAGTTTAAGTGTAGGAATTTGATTGCATTAATTTGTAACATAACATTAGTATGTGCAAATTGATCCACTATGCCAAAGGTCTATTCGATATGTACCTGCACATTCATATATTAATCAGATATTTTGAATTTGGACACAATGTACTTTTAAAAATTAAAAAAAAAATGTATTAACTTACACGTTGTTTGAACCAATCCTTGTACTTCGTCGATACAAGTCGCAATAATTTGGTCAACCGAATGGTGGTGCTGGTACAGTTCGTTCAAGGAAGATATATACATATTTTAATTAGATAAATGATATATATACATAAATACACTAATTAACATATATGTATATTGAAAATAACAACTTACTCATAATATGGCATGGCTGCTTCACAGTTGGTCAAAATGTACGTCTGGATGATGTGCCATTTTGGTCCACTGAGCCACTTCTTCTTCGAGGCACCACTAGCCTGACTAGGGTAGTTGAAAACAAACACCTGGTTTCCATCATTGCTGCCCGTGCGCTCATCATTTCTATGAGACATGCTTCATTTGGATAACATGTCCGACTTAAATTACTTTGAAGAAAAAAAATTGATTTCCTCCACAAAGTAGGCCTCGACAATTGATGCCTTGACATGTACTTTATTTTTCACCTTTTTCTTCAACTCAAGTAGGAACCTTCCAAATGGATACATCCACCTGTATTGCATTGGCCCCTCTACGGGAGTTTCATACAGCAGGTGAATAATGAGGTGCTCCATTGAGTCGAAAAAAACTGAAAGAAATATCTTCTCATGATTACACAGTATGATGACAACATTGTTTTCTAACTCATATCTTGGAGACATCAAGTGTGGTCGAGAATATGCTTTGGAATAAAAAACTAACCTCAGTTAATGCACTCTATACATGCTCGGGAAGCATCTCACGGAAGGCAATCAACATCAATTTCCACATGAATACATGACAGTCGTGGCTTTTCATGCCGTGTATCCATAATTGCGTCATGTCAATGCAGTGGACAAGGTTAGACGCGTAGCCATCAAGAAACTTAAGGTCACGTATCCATTCACATATCCTCCTCTTCTGCTCATTCATCAGGGTATAGACTGCTTTAGGCATAACGTTTGGTCTACGTTCATCCAGCTCAAGCTCCGGGCAATTACATATGATTTTCAAATCTCTACGTGCATTCAAGTTTTTCTCAATGTACATGACATCAAGGTTATGTCGAATCAGATACGTTGCCCAATATGGAAGATCCCAGAAAATGATTTTCTTCGTCCATTTGTGGTCTCTAACATAGCAGGAAGGGAATGTCAACAGCATTTTAACTGCGAAACTAATGTCTGCAACCCAATTTAGGATCTTGTCTCCTGTCAGCCTTGGACATGCAAGCTTATATTTGACACGATTCTTCGTGAAGACTTTATTGTTCCTTCGGTAGGGATGGTTCTCAGGAAGAAACTATCTATGGCAGTCAAAGTAGCACGCCTTTCTACCGTACCGCAGATGGAATGCCCATGTGTCATCCATACAAATCGAACAACCCATAACACCGGAGGCACTCCACCCAGGCGCCATCCCATAGAAAAGTAGGCCGCTCACAGTCCACATCAACGCCTCCCGCATGATGAATATATTATCCATGGCATTATCGTACGTTCGAACACCCACATGACACAACTACAGTAGCTCATCGATCAACGGTTTTAAGTACTCATCGATTAAACACTTCGGACTAGAAGGGCCAGGGATCACCATCGTCAGAAATAGGTACCAGAACTCATGCACATACCAAGGGGAGATTGTACAGTGTAATGATAACGAGCCAACATAAATAAGTACGACCGTATTGATCGTGAGGCGCAAACCGTCTGTGCAAAGGCCCAGCTGAACATTACATGGCTCTTCTGCACAATCGAGATAAGTTCGATCAAAAGACTTCCATGCTCGACATCGGATAGATGACCATTGACCCCTCCTCTATCTGATGTGTGGCATGCCACGTCATGTGCTCTGCAATTGCCCTCAAAGAGTACAACCTCTGCAGATAGGGAGTAAGCGGCAGGCGGCATGGGTCTCGCCCTCGAGTCGGCTTGTACATAGCGTTTTTACAAAACTTGCAGTACTCCAAATCGACATCATCCTTCCGGTACAACATGCAGCCATTCTTATACGCATCGATCTTCTCAATGGTAAACTCAAATCTTTTATCAACTTTTTCATGCTGTAGTAATCACTCGGCAGGGTGTGACCGGGGGTAATATTTTATTAGCCCACTGGGATATTCGTTCTCAGATATATGGTTGTCTACCTTGATATCCACCAACTCAACAACAGATGCCAATTGAGATTGGGTGCAACTGTTCCACAATGGTTGGTCGACAACATGCACTCCATTATAGAAACGATCTTTGAATCCTAACTCATAATCATAAGGACCACCGCAATAATAATATGAATTAGGACCCACATCAACAGGGCGGGAACTCGTACCATCATCAGGCACACTATCGTGAGAAGAAGAAAAATAACTCGGCCCGGATGCATAAAAAATCATCCTCTGCGCCCAATCCATATGTTGTTCATAACCCCAATTTGAATTACCTTCAACATGGGAAGTTGGGGTTTGTTCCTCCGACACTGGAGGGACAGCCACAGCCTTAAAGTACTTCTGCACCCTATTATCGCCATGAGAAATCTAATTATAATATTTTGGCATAAATCCCCGCATACACAAGTAATAACTGACATCATCAGGTATTCTGAACTTTGTGTTTTTGCATTTTCGGCAAGGGCACTTAATTTTGTCTCTATCCATATGTCCACGCTGACACTTTGCCCATTTTATGAAAGTCTCAAGCCCATCCTCAAACTCCAATGTAAGACCTGCCCTCCTTGGAAGGTTCTTACTATACATCCATTTCATCAATTCTCGTAAATCGATGATATATATCACTATATATATATATATATATCTGATTAAGTTTCTAATTTGACAACCTACAAATCTATAAAGATTACACTACACTATTTAGGAGAATAAATATAATTAATCTGATACAATATTAATAAAAATTTATAAAACTAAAATAAGTAAACTACAATTAATTTAATAAAACACAATAAAATATTAAAATTAGTTTTTTTACCTGGTCAACCAACTTAAGTGATGATCAACACTAGTTGACGATCCAAAATTTGAGTAATAATCTACAAGCTATTCAAATGTATATGCACGAAAATCAGAGTGTTGAGAGTGTGTGTGGTTAGTATAAGAATTTCTACAACAAATGAAATGAAATGAATATATAAGTTTTTTTGTACATGCTTTTGTAACGGCTTTTAGAACTCCTAATATAGCCGTTTAAAACTAACCGTTAGAAAATATAGCCATTATTTTGTAACGACTATTACAAACGAAGAACGTCTCTAATGCCACGATTTTTGTAATACCGTCTTTTTGTATGTTTTTCAACGATTTCTGTCACTGCTATTGTAACGGCTCCTTATTTCACCAAAAAGTCGTTACAAATATAACTAGCCGTTACAAAAATCATAGCAAATTAATAACGGCCTACAAATTATAACGGTTTTAGGCGCACATAGATTTTGAAATGACATTTGTAAAGGTTACGACCGTTACAGAATAATTGTATTTTTATTACCCCCTCAATGACGTCAGCATGGTCGCTCTATTACAAAATTGTTATAAAGGTTGTGTGTATTGGAACGGCCATATGGCCTTTACAGAAAAGTCTTTACAAATCCCTTCTTTTTTTGTAATGGTTCCTTATCTGACGAAATAATAAGAAAATGTGAAATCATTTGGTCGTACCAATTGCTATAACTAATTTATTTGTTTAAACGATTGACATTCTGCATCAAGAATTAATAGTGGAATCAAGAATGAACCTGACTTTAATCAGAAAGCTTTATATCATATTTATTCATCTTATTTAATTTCGTCTTTTTACTCTTATCACAATCAAAATCCCCCCTCCTCTTTTTATTTTCGAAGGAACCACTTAAAACACATATATGAGGAATAGACCCAACTCACCACTTTTCCAAAGTGTTTGTAGAAAATTATTTTTTATGATTTCGACACCCATCAATAAAATTATAAGTGTATCCCTTGAAATTATACTTTTAATTACAAGTACACTCTATATTTCATGACGAAATTTTGCATAGCACCCGTTATGGTACATTACACTAATATTCCCTACTTGTAGTTATATAAATGGCATAAAATATTTATATAATTAGGTTTAATCTAAATGAAGTGCCAATGTAATTTACCCCACAAATACTTTTCCTAAACACTTATTCATCCGCAACACCACATGAAAAAAGCGTCACAAACAATGTGTAACATAGTTAAACACGACAAGATCCATCAACAACACGTTACCTACAAAGCATGCATGTTTTGATCACATTCAAAAGTACCTACTCGACAGATAAAATTAATTACAAACACAATTATGTAAACCGCATTTGCAGAGCAGATGATCGAGCGGAACGAGATGGAGTTGAAGCCCAGAAAGCCTGCGGCACATGCTCTCAGTCCCATCTGGAGATTCAGCCCAAATCAAAACGGCAGCAACCTGCTCGACTCCTACGAACTCCAAGCAGTCACCAGACAGCTCAATCGTGCTATTCGTGCCTCACATGGCTTGCCAACGTCGGTCTCTCCGTCGCCCCACCTCATGAAATCCCCCTTGTACCTCCACTGTCTCAACAAGATATACAGAGAGAACGCCAAGACGTCGAAGAAGATTTCCGGATCGAAGCTAAGTGGAGGGGCGAGCAGTGACAGCAACAACGACGATGCAACGGGGAAGAGAGGATTCGTAGTGCGGCTCTGGAAGAGGATCAAGACGATATTGGCGAGAGGGAATGAAGAGCAAAGCTAAAGGTTCAAATTTATGGAAATACTTGAGTAAGAAAAGACCCATGAATTTAGTCGCTTAAATATATTTTTGGTCCTATAATTTTAGTACTTTGGTATTTTATCTTTTATTTTTCTAGAGTTGGAAAATACTCTTATGACTTTTGACATCCAACGATTTTATCCTTCCAGTGTCGGATTTTGCACAAGTTGTCGAAATAAATTATGTCTCCCTCTCTATTTTGGTATTTTTATTCTTTATCTTTCTAGGGCTGCAAAAGAGTTTTGTATCTTTTTAACATTTTGCAATTCTGGTCCTGTTTGGTGTCGAATTTTGCAAAAAGTTGTCAGAATAAATCATGTGCCACGTCATTTATTATTATTATTATTTTATTTTTTCATCCATATAAAAATCCATAATTTAAATGAACCACGTGAGCGTAATTTATTCTAGTGATTTTTACAAAATTCAACATTAAAAGAATCAAAATTACGAAATATTAACAAATTACAAGACTCTACAATTTAATAAAGATAAAAATTAAAAATATTAAAATTACATGATCAAAAATATATTTAAGCATAAACGTACTGGATGGAATACACTTCTAAGCTTTCATATATTGTTTCTTAAATGCAATACATTTGAACAAGTAAATGATATAGTGGATCCTTATTTTTAGTTGACCTTCATCTTGCCCCAAAAATAATTGGTTGAGATATTATATGAAAAAAAATTAGTTTATGAAAAAATAAAAAATGAGATAATTTAATGTCCTTGTTTCATTTTGTTTGGATTGAATTTTCTATTATAAATCATATTGCTGCGTGTTCTATCCCATTTACTATATACATTATATGCATACATAATAAAAAATACAACATTATTTAAAATAAAAAAATTTAATATGATTTCTGTTGTCTAGTAGATTATAGCATTTTCTATGTCATACTTAAATCATTCATGTAATCATACTTTTTGTAGAAAAAGATAGAGAATGCAATTTTTAAGGCCAGAGTGAGTTCAAAATGGAAGACATGTTTCTTGACAAAATTTAAAACCATGATCATGTTATTATTGATAATTAGTCCTATTCAGATTTTGTATGTAGTTTCAGGATGCTGAATTATGGAATTATAAATTTGAGAAACTATTTTTTGAATTGAAGTAAAATAATAAGTCTAATATATTGTGAAAAAAAAATTAATATTTCCATAAAGAAATTTCTTAAGGTACATACTATACTTTTCTATTACGGGCAAAATGCAATTTGCCTTCTTGTGTTATTTGATTCCTCCCTAAATTTTTAAAAATTAAGCAAAATACCCTTCTCACGCGAATGGTGTGCAACACGTGCCATTTTTTTTAAATTTGTGTCTTAATTTTATAACTGTTGAATCTTATCTAACACAAACCAATGGTTCATATTACATCCATAATAATTCACCGTCGATATAAAATCTTACTAAAATCTACTGTTGATATCTTATCATTTAGAGACTATGCTCCAAATTTAATTTGATATATATAATTTATACAAAAACTAAAAATATATTTCCAACAATATATGTATAATACATATTTAGAATATATGCGTATAACATATATATAGGGAAAAAGAAAATTTTCATCGTATAACTTTGTCCCGGATTCTTTTTGGTCCTTTAATTTTGATAATATTACATTTAGTCCATTATCTTTAATTTTTTGTAGATTCGGTTCTTTAACCTAATTAATGATCCTTTTGTCCTTTTAATGCCATCCTCATGCTCTCAAAAGGCCTCAGGTGCTTTCCAAATAAAATTTAGCCTCCATAAATTCATACTTTGTTTCTATTGCCTTCCCACCGAGTATTCCATATTCTTGATTTTACGGACTTTCTCCAACTATACTACCACAATAAACGATTTGCATGTACTTGACTCATTCAGTAATAAACAACACAGCCGTCTTTCGTCTCCTACCTTAAAGCGTAAGGCACTCCAAAATTTTGGATAATCAAGTTGAACAAAAACCTTTAATATATTGAAAAAATAGTTGAAATATTACATAGATATTTATGTCTCTATTGGCGGCGACAACTATTAGCCTCTCATGGATAAGATGGCTTGACTCATTTGAAAAATCCCCACACACTAAAGAATCCTAATACTTGAAAAATTTAAAGACTTAATTTATTTTCTGAAAAGTTAGAGAAGTTTTTAGATATCCTCCATCTGCTTCCAACCTCTTTATTTATAATAGCTTTCGGATTTCAAACCCAGACTTCATTGCATTCGTTACCTATTTTGGCTCTCAAGTTTCCAACTGTAATTGTTATGGCTTGTCAACTAGTATCCGTGACTGTTAGCGCGTTTGTCCTCTTTTATCAACAGACTTCTTTTTTACTTTTTATAGTTTGAGTTTTTACCTTGTTTTGTAAAAATCCTTTCTTTTATCCTTTTTTAATTTTGATTCGAGTTTGCTTTGGGTTACTCGGATCTTTGTCACAAGCAAGGATTGGTCTTATTTTTCACAGCAAGGTCATATTTGATTATGTCATTATCCGGCATGCATCATGTTGTATGCCTTCTTCCTTGTGGCTTTTGTTGCTCGCAGCTTATTCTCCTGAACGAGCATTCTTTTCTTTTCAATGAGCTTTTTGCAAACTCAGTGTTTTTCCTTATCATAGAGTTAAATACGAGTGATCCATTTAATTTAAATTCAAAAATATTTTAAACGAATATTTAACTTTATCCATCTCAGTGAGACAGATCCAAAATGTCCACTAATAAATACATACAATCCGGACAGAAATACTTTGATAAAGCAGTGGATTACTTGGAAATACAAAATCCAGATTTCAGAAGTAAAAATCTCGACGACAAATCAAAGAGCATCTGAACAAATTTGCAATTAGAAATCATCATCAGAAGGCCCGAAACAACAATTTCAATATTTGACACAAACATACTACTTCAAGAACCAACTCAACCGGATCATCACTCATCTTCTCCCACAGTTTGTGCTTTACTTCAGATGCAGCCTCAGACATGCAATCCCAGAATCCTCCATCACACCAATCAAGGTCCAGAATTCCTGAACGCATCGACAATGTCCTCGTCTACCTCTGACAGAAGAGGAAAACCGATCGCGATAGAGCCAGCTCTTGGAAGTCGAGGTTCTGGATATCTTCTCCTTCATGACAAGCCATGACAGAAGACAAACAACTGTATTACCCAGGCCCTTGGAACTCTGTGAGAAATGGGGAAGAAGCGGTTTAGCCATTCGATGGATTCTTTCACCAAGTTGGCAAGAACATTCAGGCCATCCCAACGAGAGAGACAATAAAGGACATGTTTCGATCAACGCAAACAATGTGTCTTGAGGAACTTGAAAAGGATTCATGAGCTGCTGAATCCATTGTTTGTTGGTGTAACTGCAGACTGTTAATTATATGTATCCTCAAATATCCAATGACTTGAGTTCCTGTCATCAAAGTTGGAGAGACTGTACGTATTCTCAAGAGGGCTCATACTCAATTACATAAAATCCAATCAACATGCATTGTTTATTTTATGTTATGCACAAAGTTTCTCAAGTATTTTACATTTTATTCATATGTACGTATCAAATATTTATGTTGTGTACAGGTTAGCACTGACTCAGTGGTGAAGAAATATCTATATTTTATCATGTAAATCTTTTGTTAGAAAATGCTTTTAAAATGTATATGAATTAAAAAAAAAAGCAGATGAAAATACCACATTTGGAAAATTCACATAAACCAAAAACACAAGCCCCTAATTTATCAGACTAGATTTCCTAACTGTTTTTAAAATAGGAACAGAAAGACTTAAGCATCCAAGTGTTGGACTTTGGAGCACAGCAGTTCCGTGAGTGGTGTATGTTAAATTTTGGTTTATCGATTACCAAACTGAATTAAACTAAATTATTTCACTATTTACCATACCCAACAACATTAAATCAGTTTGGCATCCAATTAAACAATTGATAACAATAATTCAAGTAAAATTGGAATTTCAATTCATTTCGGATCAACAAAAGATGAAAACAGCTCATTTAATGGAAATCTCAATTCAATTCATTAAGTATTTACAAAATTGCTGCTCATGGTCTACGTCCCTAACCTGAGTCACTAGATCCAAAAAGATGACATATCCTCATATTCAGAGTAATCCAAGTTATAATAAGGGAGGACCGAAGCCTAAGGGTGATTGAGCTTCAAAGTATAGCCACCAGAATTCAGAATAATCTATTACTCTTAGGCATATATACCTGCATGAAAATTACAAAACCTGCAGAAAAGCTCACGTAAGGGTAAAACTTCATCAGGGCTTTGGGGTTGCTTTGCTGAGATTCCTCCATTTATCCTTAAGGTCTACTGTTGAACGACTTTCGTTGAAAATGTTTGCGCCAAATTCCAAAACTTTCTTCCATGGCAATCTGTCATGAGGAGTAGAAAATTTGCGCATCCCCTCCTGTAACAAAGAGACCAGCAAATTATACTTGAGCAGGAATTAGAAGCACAAGTTCACAAAACTAAAACATTTCAATGGGTGAACTCTCCCAAACTTAAGCTTTACGTATGAAACTTTCAAAACTAGAAAAGAAAAAGAAAAATGACGTTTGCCAGAATGGATAGCACCTAAATCAGAAGGATTGTTATAATCTTACACCTTAAGTATGGAATTGCTTGTCTGCTCTGTAGTGGGAACTTCTTTCTTCTCCTCCACTCCCCTAGATTAAGCATTTGACTAAAAATTATGGCAAGTCTATTGAAAAAGTTTCTTGGTATGAAGACAGGAAGGATAACTTGGTGAAAGTGACTTCTATAGAATAAGAGGACGGAAGCATGGGAGTCACTGCCGTAATTCTTTTTATTAAAGCCTCATTTGGTTTGTGAGATTCTGCAGGATATGATAGTAATCCCTCGTTTGGTTTTTGTCATAGGAGTTTGTGACAAAACGAAGGTCCAATATACAAGCCATTAGCCATGGTATGGATGCACAGATCTCACATCCAAGGTTGGATGCGCAATCACACTTTTCTTGCTGTGGAACTAATTAGTTTGATGACCAAAATTTGCTCATCTTCCACTAGAAGACAAAATCTATTAATTCAATTGGGTACAACCGTACAAGTGTGTTAATGACAATAACTATACATATTTTGAACATACCCAATCTTGTACTGTTGCATTTTATCTTATATTCCTCATTAATGCATTAATGATTGTAAGCACTACAAAATGCAAAATGCATCACTTATATTGTTAATTACATTTGTGCATTATGAAACAATATTTTCAATATAAATAGCATTCAAATATGAAGAAAATGGAAATAAGTTAAATTATAAAATATATTTTTTCACCAATACAAATTAAATAAGAAATTAAAGGCGATAAAAATTCTTATATGTTTCCAAATTGAAATTAAATAAAAAATAAAGAAGTATGAAATATAGTTTGCCATTGTGTTATCAGTTAAAGAAAAGAGCATAAACATATCTAGAGGTGATATGTATTCTTGCATAAACCATTTATATGTAGAAGGGCATGAGCTCAATATCTTGAAAAGTCTTACCTTTGTGATATTTGTGCATGTGATCATTTTCAATGATAAATCTAGCCAAACACAAGAATGAGCTACCGCATGAGATATCACACTAGTCAATCCATCAAACCAAATGCAAGCTTATCACATATAATCCCATCCCATTTAATCATATTCTCTATAAGCCTATCACTTGAACTAAACAGGGCCTAAGAGTAATTTAAATAAACCCAGATTTCCTAACAGGATAAGACCCATCGCTACTTGAGATGCACTGATATATGAATATTATACAATTATTTTGACTGAAAGTGTTAAGAACAAGGCAAATGTGTCAACGGTTAAAGCTACATAAGCCTTTTCAATGGTCAGTCTAATCAAGACTAGGGAGATCTGACTTCTAGGGATAGACCACCTAGGAATATAAAGCAGAACATGATAGGTAATCATGTGAGCACTAAAACTGGGTATCTTGCTATTTACATTTGACTTTTTTCAGAACAGTGGCTCCAAGTGTGAAATCAAAAGTAGAAAAGGGAAAGAAAACTATAAAATACAGGTGAATAGAATTAAATGAAATTTTTCTACCTTTAATGCCTCTTCTTCTGCAGTCGTCCATGGGACTCTTATTCGCCTCAATTGTGGAAATGTCGGAGATGAGCTGCAGATGAATATAAAGATCGTCATTAACATTTCTGCTCTGTTCCTGAGATGAAATACATTTTATCGAAGAACATCTCAGAATCCTGTTTGAATAGAGTTATTTGGGCAGGATCATCCTGCAAGGATATACCTTTTTGTTTTGATTTTCAAAATCAATATATATGAATGCTCATCCAGAATAGATATAAAAATAAAGCTAAGCATGTTGTTAGCTAAAATACATCTCTGATATGCCAAGCATAAAATTGCACAAAGTTTCATGGCCAAAAACTAATTAATGTCATAACCAAACTTTATTTCAACCTTTAGATAAATATTGCATCTCTAGAAGCAGAATTTCTCTAAATACAGAGTCTCACTGAGACAAATAATTCCATAAGCAATGGTGGAGGTGGATTATCCTTACTTTACTCAGGAAAAAGAACTTACTGTTGCCTTTTGTGACTTTGAACTCTTACAAAGTATTTTGAGGCACCAGAATTTGCATTTTCTTCTTCAGATATTTCTTTAGCATCAGCAGATTCAGTAACCGGGGGAAAGTTGCATTCATGAGGTAAATCTGTTTCTGGTGAACATAAAACTCTTTTCCTGGATCTGATGTCAGCATGACTCTCACCCTCACTACCTTTCCCACGAACCTGGCAGGATGGATTTTCACCCTGAGATTTAAGAATTGCTAGTGCAGCCATCTGGTCTCCACAACGAACTCTCTGAGTTTGGGACATGCGCTCTGTGTTTCTCTCCTCTTGTTTATCTTTTTTCAAAGAGTCAGGTGTTCCATTGGCAGAAGCTACAGTTTTTCCTCCACAAGTGAGACTGTCACCAAAACTCAACACTGAATGCCCTGCCTGTTCATATCCCGATTTTCTCTTATGCTGATGATCATTGGTACTTCCATTAACATCTTTGTTGTTCAGTTTGTTACTTTGGCGCAAACCTTCATCCTGTTCAAAATGTTTTATCTTATATGATCTGTAAGACTGTTTCTCTGACTCCTTTCTGGCTCCCCAGCAAATAAACGTTGCATAGGCCTTTCTTGTTAAGGAGACCTTTTTCTTAATTTTCACGCTCTTTGAGATTGCTCGAGAGTGTGCACAAAATGGGCAGTAAAACTTTCTCCTTTTGTAAAGTTTCGCATCAGAACTCAAACAGTTCTCATGGATGACTAACTGGCAGGATTTAGTATTACAAACCAATAACTTTCCAGCTTTGTGACATTTCACACAAGCATTTAGCTCTCTCCAATCAATTGTTGCCAGAGAATCTTGGCCGTATGTGCACCTAGAACTCAAGAAAGCTTTCTTCTTTTTAGCAATATCAATCAATTCTTTATGATACCAATCACCATCAATTGAAATATAAACATCTTTAGCTTCACAAATATTCCGCATATCCCTATCAAAATTTTGCTCAAATTTATCCATGTATTTCTTAGTTGTTTTGAGCTTACAGGGACCTTCCTCACCAACTACATTCTCAGAGTCATACTTGCGCCCCTGTTCCTCATCAGAATTCTTGTTGGGTGCTTTAGTGCTACGATGACAAACCTGCGTTTCATGATGCAAAATTTCATCTCGCCCACCAAGTGCCTCTGACGAAATGAACTTGTTATTACCATCTCCAGGCTCAATTTGTTCCATGCCCCCAAGACAAGTTTGTTTCCCCAAGCTGCAACCTAGAACTTCACTGGACTGAAGAATTCTTGAAGATATGTTGGCTAACAGAATTAGATCTCTCCACTTAGTGGCTAAGCAATCTTGACGGTATGTGCACTGGCTACCATTAGAGAGGTGGAGATTTTCTTCCTCCTCACCATTGGGGACATTCTCTTGAATATCTTGCTCAAAGTTATCCATGTTTTCAGAAGATTTTTTATTAGAAAAACCTTGCATGTCACCTTTCAGTTCTCCAATCTCATTTTCTTGCCCATGTTCCTCATCATTTGACAGTTTATTGTCGAAATGAGGAACCTGATTTTCACGAGGCAAAACTTCAGTAGGACCAACAAGATCTGAAATATGCTCATTACTATCATCTGCAGGAGGTCCATGTAATTCAACATCCGCAACATGAGTATTTTTGTCCAGGCAGCAGCTTTCTCTTTCACTTTCTTGTGCAACTACCTTAGATGCATCTTCTAACTCTTCATTTACACCTGAAGATATTAATTTCCCACCTAAATCCTGTTTGTTGTGGATAACGTCATTCTTATGCTTCTTGACAGTTTTTAGATGGTTATTACAACCATTCTTTGATATGATCTGGTCTTTAGAGGACTTGCCTCCTGCACTGTCAGTTGTGGCACTTCTCTTCCTGTTAACTGATAATAAGTCTTCATTTGGCAAATCACTGGGTAAGAGGTAACTGATATCTCCAGGGGCAGGAGAAATCAACTGATCATTCCCCTCACTGATATGGGCATTTCTATCAGGTCCATCAAATCCAGGCTTAATGCTATTGCATTTATCATCATCCACTTTAACTACACTCTCAGGTTGATACCCACCTGACAAGCCACTTTGATCTTTCAAGGATGCAAAAAAGGAGGGGCTACCTGAAAGAATTGCATCCTTCAGCTGTTTTAGAAGAACACCAAGGAAAATTAGAAGAAGCAAGTGTAAAGGGCCCCTTTGTTTTATATTCTTGTTACGCAAATTTATATGAGGGCCAAAGTGAAGATTTCACCTTTTGTAGAGTGTGTTTATCCAAGCTACACCTTTTATGCGCTATAAAGGGATGAATATCCCATTTCCACATATCTGGTCCAGCAGCTTTTGCATTTGATAAAGATGTCTGTCAATATTTACATTAATTTTCAATACTACTCCCAGATGACGTAATTCTGAGCAGACTGTCTTCCTAATAATAGAAAATTTCTGAAACTGTACACATTAAGTACCTCCAGTAATATCTCTTCTAGGACTTCCTCACAGCTCTCAGATGGATCAAATCCAATTTTCGGACTTGAAGTAGATACATATTTGGATGGAGCTCCCTGAACGAGAAAGCTTTCTAAGATTCTCAAGGACACCAGTTCTCTTGCATTTCTACCAAGATCATCAGATAATAGTGGAGACTTCTCAACCAAATCTGCAGTACCATGAATATGTAACTGGTTAGAATCTTAACGATGAACTTTCAAAGTCATTACAATATTTCACTTTGTAAAATAAAAGGCCTCGCCATTACCAAGTAGAAGAGATGGATCAATTTGATTAGACCGTGCTAGTGTTTCGATGACCCAAATCCCTGGAAGAGGTGATTTAGATAGCTGGCAAGCCATTAAGGGCTGTTCCAAAGCTTCAGATACAGTGAGTTACCAGTCTGCCCTGTTATTCGCAAGTGGTCCAGTAAAAGATACACGCAACTCGCAAGTCAAAGTTGGGGGTGCTTCCAGATTGAATCCTCTAAGAAGCAATAGCCACAATAAAGATGCTAAAGAAGCATCAGACATGACAGCAATCAAGCAACTGTGTCAAACATATTGTCACGCCCAAAACACACAGAGGCCACAAACAAGAATGTAACTCAGGAACACCATAGGCAACCTGATCAAAAAGGAAAAGTAATAAATATGCATATTTTGTCATTCAGAAACTGGCTCAACCAAATTTGATAAAATAGCGAATGTCAGAGATGTATGCAGAGATCACAACAAAATGTGAGCACATATTCGCCATTGTCTAATCAAATATCATCCTGAAAATTACCGACTTGCATGTTTAAAATAACTTAAGTCCAGGCTCAAAGCATCCGGGGATTACAAATTCGATAAAGAAACTGACAATCAAACAGTTCAATAAGAAGGCAAAAAAATATCCCAAGATAAGTACAACATAAATCTCCTTCAAGTTGACCATAGGCATCCACTCATACAAAGTCAATGGTTGTCCTCCCGAAAAATTTTAAAATTGGGCCAACGCCACTGCTCAGCAATTAGCTATATATCATCCTAGTGTCAGAATGAGCATCAGAACTTTTGTTTCAGTAACCTAAATTAATAACAAATTTTGGTAAAGTCAAATGCAATTCAAAGGAATGGTAATGTTATAATAAACCCGTTGCAGTATATATAAACTACCCAACACGTACAAAGTGGTCAAATGTATTCCCGGCATCAATGAGGTCGATGTTTTGTTCGATTAAGAAATGAATAAGCGTCCAGAAAATGCCAATCATTGATCTAGCCAATATGGAAATCATTAAACCCTACCTAAGCCCCAATGACTCAATGCATTGTCAGGCTGAAAGAATCCCAATCAACATGACAAGTTTCACAATCAACCAACTCAAGAAGATGTCAGCAATTCTTTTATAATCAATGTTGACAATTGATTTTGCGAATAATAACTTGCATCATTCGCACTAAAAAATGTTCCTCGTTCATCCTATAATATAGATACAACGACAATTACCAAGCGAATCTAAACTCCGAATCATAGCGCAAAATAATTTAAATAAATAATTCCAATCAGTTCCTTTCAAGATTGAGAGCACGGTATTTGAGACACTTGCACTGAAGCATACGCGTACATAAAATATATATAAGCATTCACATACACACCGACAGAAGCGCAAAATGGCAGCACAGTGGAGATGAGAAAATCACCGGAAAATACACAGAGTTCTCGGAGGATTTGTCTATAGCTTCATTTTCATCATCCACTGCACTTCGGCGTTAGACAATCAAAACAGGTGTGTTTGTGTGAGTGTGTGTTTATATAGTCAAGTGATTGTACCTTTGCCCTCTTCCTGCTGCACCCAAATTGCATGCTTGGTTTAAAATAATTACTGCTTTATTTTTCAAAAGGTTATATTATTTTTTTATTTTTTTTTTGGATAGCGTTCCTTAAGTTTTGCGTAATTACATGTAAATTTCTTGTAGCTCGACAAATTATATCGAGTGCTCTTGAGAGGTGTTTCTGTGTAACAGTTAGTCAAGATTTTATCGAATTTATTGATATTAACAAAAGAAATTGAATGAAAAACGATGAAGTTATATCTTCTCATATGTATTAACTCGTGAACACGTATGAGGGTAATTTGATCATAAAAAGATTTACTTAACCAGCACCAAAATCAGTAATAAGTTAATTGAGGTAAATATAGATTCTTTTTTCTTATTTTTTTTTTGTTAATATCAATAAATTCAATGAGTTTTGACTAACGAAATGACTTATTTATTAAACGAAAGCAACATCAGGGTCTTCAACTTCGTCAATTGGCCTAAGCCTCATTAGCGAGTGAATTTATTAATTTGAAAGTAATAATTAATTTTTAAAAAAATGAATAAGTCCATATTTACATCAACATATACATATATCAACAATTTTTTTAAAATGTGTCTATAAATAATCCATTAAATAAACAAATGTAGGGTGTTCATAGTTCATGAAACCAGCAGAACTGCATCGAAACTAAAAATTCAATACGTATTAAACCAACCAAAAAATTCAGCTCGGTTAGTATCAGTTTACTGAATCGTACCTAATATCAAGATATTATTTTTTATATATTAATTAGTTTATACTAATTTTGTTATTCATCTATTAAAATTAAAAAATAAATAAGAAGTGTAATTTTTATTTTTAATATTTAGTTTTAAATTATTTTCATATTTTTTCACGAAGAATTTGGGTAAATTTGGATATTTAAAAGTTGGTACCATAAAAGATTTTCTTTTATAATAGTAAATAGATAAGCTCTTTTCCTAAAACATTTACCAAATACAATGTAATATGTTATAAGCTTTCAAAAATCTTATAAGATATTTTAAATGGCTTATAAGCTCACCCAAACAACCTTTGAATCTATTTCGCAAAAATATTTGATTGTGTTTGGATTTACATTTTAGCCCATTCCCGAGATGGGCCAAAATAATAGCAATATTTGATTTTAGTTTTTACACCTTGATTTGGTGTAGAAACAGAAATTGGCCTACTAAGCTTTTTCTTTTTTTTTTTTCTTTCTTAAATTTATAGGCCTATAGCCCATAAAACAGAAATCTATTTTTTAAAAAAACGTAAAATTGCAGCTCTCCTCTCTCAGACGACTTGAACCTTCTCTCCCTACCCATTTCTCCGTTGATCTGAACATAGCATAGCCCCAGCCGCGCCATCACCCGCGTCGGACTCCCACCACGGCGTAGTTAGATGAACTCCACCGACAGTACAGCCCCAGCGTCGCCATCACCCGCGCCCTCCCACCACGACGGTGTTACGATGAATTTGCCACAAACTCTGTTGGACTCCGCCGCCACTCGTCATTCATGTCAAAGGTGTGCCGTCGGCTGTTGGAATTGGTATCTCACGCGCCACCTAGTCCCCGTTCCACACACCACGTCAATCAAGCGAAAAGGCGGATTTGGGTCTGTAAAGTTTACCGAAAATTTCTTGTTCTTTTACTTTAATTGCACGCTTTCTTTCATTTAATTTTTTATTTCTAATTTTTTTGAAGATTTGAGAGTTGGGTTTGGATGTAGTATACTGAAAAGTATGTACGATTCAATAGTAGTGGCCTTCAGTAAATTATTGTCTGCAATGATTCCTGATTTCTCTATTCTTTCACATGGTGAACAGTGATATTTTCTTTAAATTATTGTCGGATTTTCACTTTTTCCTGAGGTTCCTGTTGATTCACACGTTGCACAGTGGAACAATTTTGAATTTACAGCAATCTGCAAACGGTTGTATCTCTATATATACCATATATAAAGTGTGATATAAACACTACATTCAAGCTTTCATAGTTCATATTGCTAAATCAGAGCGTTATAAGATTCGGATCCCATTTTATAAGGTTCTGAAGCTGCCAGTAAAAGCGAAACCTTAGTACCTTTTCCCAGTGAGTAAAACTGAACGGCCTATATGTATATTCAAGGATGTGTTGTTATTGCCTTCATGACAATCTGATGTCTATGATCTGTAGTGATGATTTATGTTTGTTAATACAGTTATCACTGGGTTAAGTTACTTTCTATGTCAGTTCTGTCTTGTGACATCTTTCAATTTTTGTTGCTGTTGAACATATTTACTGTTTATAATAGTAGATATTCTTCATTTCTTTTTGTCTATGTGATTAATCGGGAAATTAATTGTGGAGTGCGTCAGGCAGTTCCCTGTCTTATTTCTTTTAGTTGAGTACTGGATTATTTTGGTAACTATCATCTCTAACACTCACTGTGCCAAGTAATTGCCCATCTTTCTCAATATCCATGCAACTCATACAAAGAGGTATTTTTAGTGCTGTCAGAGGAATGAATTAGGGAGAAGTACAATGAAATTAAAGTGACTAGGCACAATGATTTCTTAACCTTGTAGTTATATTAGCTTAAGTTTGTATCAAGTAATCTCTGTGTGCCCTTTAAGGTGGGTCCTAAAGCAATTTTCACCCATGAGCTGTTGTCTAATGGTTACTACGGTGACAGATGCATTTTGGATTTATTAATTGCGCCTTCATGCATAATGTTTTAGCGTGCACTTGAAGTGTTCTAATCCCATTCCTTATGTTCTACATAATGAATGTGTTATAGTCATGGCTGGTCTCACAACAATCATGCCTGTTTGAGTTACTTTTATTAATACATCTGTGTCTTTCCTTCATTATGATTAAATTGAGGTAACGGGTGAGAAACTTTTGTTGTCTCCATTGAAAGTGTCTCAGGTTTTAGAGTTTTGGTTATGACCTCCAGCGGAGGTGAAGAGAGCTGTTATTGTGGTGTGCTTGGGCAGTTTAGAGGTTTTCTTGGAGTGATACAATGCATGTTTCCAACACAGGGAAATGAGGTTGTCATGGCTAGATGAATAGATTAAAGATATTGATCTTCTCTAAATGCACAATAGAAAATTATACAATTTTATAGATTCAGAACTATAAGTGCTGAACAATTATACACGTATATGGATTGAAAATTATATTTTCTCTTTCTTTAAGTTGGCACAATTTACATTTTTTCACCCCAACAAAGTGCTGCTTTCATCCTACCTTTGTTTAATGTTGTTGCACTTCTGCGTCTAATTTATTCATTAAAGTTCTGTCTAGTTTATATGTTCACTTTTCTATGAATTAAAACCATGACGCTGATGAATTCAATAATAGTAACATGTCACATGTTTTGTTCATTGTCTACACGAGCACACTTCTAAGACTTACATTTTCTATTTGATAAATTTGGTCTTAGTATTTGCTTACTTTGTTCTTAATGTTTTCATGTTTTGTTCAAGATAGTATTTTATTAAAATATGTTGCACCGCATAAGCACATCGAATAATGATGTGGTTATATATATAACTTTATGTTATAAATATAGGAATTGGAACCTATAACTAAACAAAATTTGTCTTGTTTTATTCTTTTTGTGGTAATGTAGATATTATCAGTAAATATATATTCTATGTATGTTAATTTTATTAAAAAAACAAATTGTTACTTTTTACTTGTTTCACACAAAAAAAGTATAAGGGCTAGGTGGTTGTTTTTCAATTTAATTAATGATAAATGTTGAGTTTGGGTGTTGTTTCTTTTTTAACAAAAATGTGTTATGTGCTTTTTTTAAAATCAGCAATTTAGTCAAAATTGTTGAATTTTGATCGAAATATTTTCTTCAAATATATATATATATATATATATAAATAGAATAGATATATTGAGATACTAATGCTGATTTAACATATAAATATAAGTTCAATGTTAGAACGTATAATTCGCATTCTAAAATTAATTTTCATAGCATTTTCGTGGTCTAGTTGTTTTTAAACAATAATTTTATAATTTGTGTAACATATTCATATCTCGTGTTTCAAAATGAGAAAAAGTAAAAATTATCATTATTAAAGCTGGTAAAATTCCAGCCAAAATATAGTTATTGCAATAATTATAAATTATTATAATTGGTGAATATCAATATTTTTTATATAACAAAAATGTAGCTTGCCTGTTAAAAGAGAAATTTTAAAAACAATGTTAGTCAATTTGCCCTATGAAGGTGGTATAAAAACTCCCTTTCTATTTAATAGTGAGTGTTGTTTTTAATATATAATAGGTATTGATTAAATATAATAGTAGAGGGGCATTTTTTATACGATCTTTATCTATACTATGTATAATTGAAAAGCGGTAAATTGACGTCTCAATTGTTTTAATATGATAATTTTAATATTTAATTTGAATAATTTATTTATTTATTAAATTTTCACTCATTTACTATCTTTCAATAGTTATTTCTTTTTTTTTCAATTTTTTTTCATTTTTTTCACTATATTTTTTATAATTTTAATAATTAACTTATTATTTTATATATACTTTATTAAATAATAAAAAATTATAAATATTGTACTTTAATAGAAATAATAACACATGGTTTTATGTCATACTAACTCATTAGCGAGATAATGATTGTTTGTTTATAATTCCAACCCCTTGTGACGTGCGGCAGTTTTTTTCCTTATGAATATATAAACGATGGTGGTTGGTGAACAGGTATCCTAACAACAAATATATCTCAGTAAAAGTTGAGTGTTGAAGGGTGCCAGACACCTACCTATAATGGTGATTGTACCAATAATGTTCTCCAATTCAGTACAATACTTTGTGAAACCGATGATGTCCCATATTGTCTTTGCATCTCCATATTAACGCTTTGTGCACAGTCCTCTGTGATAAAAAAAAAACACGTATGAAGAGTTAGCAAATAGACCTATCAGAGTGTACGTGGTAGAGACCGACTTCTTCAGTCAGATAATCTGTGCTAGTCGGTCCTACACATACAGCAAGATGCTGTGAACACACAAAAATTCATAATTTTCCGTGCAATTTCTCAGTGTCTGGTCCTCATTTGTGACAATGACTATAAATTAGTCCCAACATTGTCACACTTTAAAATGAATTGTTCCATTTTGTCAGTCTGCAAACATAATTTTATAAAATTAGGCACATTCTATTCATATTTTTATTAGCTGTGTAATACAAACCGAATGCGTACTAGTTCGTATAATCTAGGACGATACCATGAAATCTTCATGTTTCTTTCCGCCTTTTATTTTTGTCCACAAAAAAAAAAAGAGGCAAGTTGTTTTAACGACGAATGACAAAAACTTACTAATAAATAATGTAATAATTTGACAACCAAAGAAAATGAGAAAACAACGCCACCCCACTCATCCACTCTATTTAACCACACCACACCAACACAAACATACACACACTTCACCCTTCTTGCCTTTTCCACTTCTGAGATCAACCTCACGAAAAGACAAAGGGTGAAAATATCATTTATATTTCCCAAACTAAAGAATAGTCACCCAAATTAACTCGAAAGAGGAAAAAAAAATGGGTTTCACAAAAACCACCGCTTCTTTCGCATTGGCCATCTTGGCCACATCCCTCCTCCTCTCTACGGCGGAATCTGCCGTCAACCCCTTTTGCGACACAGCCATCGACAAGGCCCTCTGCACGCAAATGACCAAAGATGCAAAAACCTGGGAGGGGGCAATGACAAACGTGCTCAACGCAGCCTTAGAGAAAGTCATGGCCGGGAAGAAGATAGTTGATGGCGTCAAGTCGAAGCTGCCCGGTAACCTGAAGCAAGTGTCGAAGGACTCCATCCAAGAAACATGCAGCGAGGCATACGACAGCATCATCCACGACATCACCAAGTGCATCGGGTTTGTGAGGAATGACCCAACATCCGCCCTCAAGACTTATCTTGGAGGCGCATCGTTCTCGGATTGCACCGACGGTTTGGACGAGTTCCAAGTTTCGTTGCCCGAAGTGACTAATTTGGATGCAGAGATCACAAAACTGAGAAGCACCCTCTTGACTGTGGCAGGGAAGAAGCCATGAGAGGATAATTAACCAAATATAGTTATTATTGATCATATAATGAATTTTGTTTTGGACTTTGATGTGGGATTAATGAGTATATTTTCCCTTCTTTGGGTGTTTTAGACTGTTTACTCAAAGTATATAATATATATAGCTATATATATAAACGAAAAAAAAAGTATAATTTTTTTCGTGTAATTAATGAATGGCATTTTGGTGTAATACAACTCAATTTTTACAATCTAGTCCCATAATTTATAAAAGTTGACGATTTGAGGACAATTAGTTGTATATTTGTATGTAATCTAATTAAATTGAAGATTCAATGAAAATGGTTTGTGTTATCCTAGAATTAAATATTTTTAATCAGAGAAGGACAAGATTACGAAATTGATTTCAAAAGGATCAAATTTATCACCCGTCTATAGTTATTACGTACAAGACTGAAATTAGAATTTTTTTCTTATATTATTGTTATTATTAATTTTATTTTCTTGCAAAAATCAATAAGTAGAGGAAATGTAACACACATCGTCAATTTAGAGGAGAGATTTTTGTTTATTATATGTGAAGAGTTAACTATATTAGGGGAAATGTAAGTATTTTTAACCTCCAAAAATATTATTGCTATAATAATAACACAAATTGAAAAAAAAATTAATAAGCCTCTGATAGCTTTATGATCCACTGAGACAATTTACTTTCATTTATTTAATATAGAGAAAGAAAGAATATGGACTCTCCTAATTCTCTCTGTTCTCTCTCACACACTACTACACCTATAACTACACACACTTCACACGGAATTCACATTGCCACGACCGACAAGAATGAATACTATATGGTGGCAGGGACAGACGGCGGCGAGTTGGTGAATGTTGTTGACAAATATGGAGGGCAGGCGAACAGCAACAACACAGCAGCGACCGATGACAGTTTGGACGGGGAAGATGTGCCGACGATTAATCAGTCCCCTATGGAGTTTCGATTTGCAGATTTTATTGTTTTGGCCAATAGAGAATCAACAAAGGGGATGACGAATCTGTTCGTGCACTGAATGATCTCCACCGGCGTTGGACAGTGAAATATGAAGAAGGCTACAGGAATTCGCAGGAGCTGCTGTTTCGCCATTTGGTGCACTTGACGGCTGAACAGGCGGCGGATCATCTTCCTTGCTTGGCGCCGTCGATGCAGATCTCTTAAAATAGGGCTCCTGCAGATTTGAATCTTAGGGTTTCTGTGGCGCCGCTAGCAGCGCGAGATGAAGCTGCCATGGTTCCGCAGCCAATTACTCCTAGCCCAGATCGGATACATAACATTGGAGAACCGGAGATGATGATGATGGAGGTTCCCATAGCTCTGAATCGTCCATTGATGATAGAAAATCAGAAACCTTCGCTGCAGGTTTCAGTTGAGAACGCTTCGCGATTGGGTGCTGTTTGCCGGTCTGAAATTGCTTGGATGTTGTCGCCTATCCCTGCTGCGGATACTGCAGCCACTGCACATATGGCGTCAGCGACTGGACGGGTTGAAACTGCTAAAACCGCCGCTGCAGCAGTTTCGGCCATTAAAACAGCTGTTGTAACGCTGCCGAAACTGCCTATTGCCGACGCTGTTTCTGTTGATGCTGCGCCAGTGCACGTGACTGACAATGCCACATCACAATTACCGACATCTTCGCCCATCGGAATCTTCATCATTAATGTACCACTTCAACCTTGTTCAAACTTCATGAATTATTACGATAAAATTGCCAATATTTTTCTTAATTCATCTTGAAAAATATTGGTTTATGCTCCACCTATAATGCAAAATGGCGAAATTATTGTACGACCCACGTTGGATATGGTTCGAGATGGTTCACCTAGCTAGAATGCGACAGCATCGGGTAATTTTTTTGGCAAAAGACCGTAATTCATCACGTAAAGGACTATGTCAAATTTATTTGGCCATTATTAACAGAATTCACGGCCATGACAAAGCGATTTTTCTTCTTCCGATTCAAAATTATAGTGGCAATGGAAGAAGTTATAGAGGGCGGGCCATGGTTGTTCCAAGGACAACCAATCATGTTGCTGAAATGGGAGCCGGGCATGGTCCTACAAAAGCTGAAACATACCCAAATCCCAGTTTAGATTAAACTTCGACACTCGAAAGTTGAATTATGGACTAATGATGGCTTGAATATGGTGGAAAGTGGCATTGGACGACCTCTTTATCCGTATGCGATCACACGCCGCACATGTACGAGACTGGATTTCGCTCGTATATGTGTCATGCTTGACATCAATGCCAAACTCCCAAAGCATTTGGTTATTATGTCGCCAACAGAGGAAAGTAGAGAAATTGCATGCAAGGTTGACGTAAAATACGAGTGGCTGCCCCCTAAACGCACCACTTGCATGAGCGTCGAACATGCCACGAAGGATTGCCCTTCCATGAAAGTACCGAAATCACCGGTCAATGTTTATGTGCAGAAGGCACGAATGCAGCCACCCATAGTTGAATCGGGTAAGGCTGTGGAGGAAAACAAAAATAACTCATGTGGAGATATTAATCAACAACCTATTGTATCTGAGACTCCGAGTACCCCTGTCGCGCATGGAGTCAATGAAGGAATGAACAAGGGTAAGAATTAGTCATCTTTAACATTTTTGATGCATTTAAATCCCTTGATGATGAAGATGATACCATTCGGGGTCCTAACATAAGCAGTCCCGCCAGGTGATCCATGTTAAACGGTGCTGTGTGGAACGTGCGTGGCCTGAACAAAAGGGACCATCTGTTGGCACTAAAAGACGTAGTAACTGAGTTCAGGTTATAATTTATTTGGCCTTCTTGAAATGCGTGTATAAATTACTGCTCGTATACAATCTTTCTTACTGCATCAATGGAAGTGGTTTGTTGATCCTGTGTCTGTTGGGAATCGTATATGGATTGAATGGGATGATACTATTCTTGATGTTAATGTGATAGAGTTGGCTGATCAATTTGTACACTATCGTGTACACTATCCATACGAATGTAATTATTACTATTGTGTATGGTGCCAATGAAATTGCTGAGCAGCGTGAGTTATGGCCATCACTGGGGGTGCTTGCGAGTCAGTGTGTGAATGACCCATGGATAGTAGGAGGAGATTTTAATGTTGTTCGTGACCTCAGTGAGGTGTGAGGTAATTTTGGTGATATAGATTGGCGATGGATGAATTTAATGCATGCATACAGGATACAGGATTGCTACAAATGCCCATATAGGGTGAATGGTACACGTGGCATAACTGGAGTTCGAATTCGAGAAGTTTATGAAAGCGTTTGGATCGGATGCTCATAAATGACACATGGCTTGAGCGTTTCCCTAACTCATACAATTCAAGCTTCACCCCACACACCTCAGATCATTCACCATTTGTGTTATATGGGGATCGACAACAACAACTGGGAGGTTTGTTCAGATTTGATAATTACCTTACTCTTTCACCCAATTTTATTCCTAGTGTGCAGGATATCTGGCAATACGACATTATTAGAGTACGCAATTACGCGGAAACTAAAAGCTTTAAAGCTAATATTCCGACAACAACGGCGCAATAAAGGAGATCTTTGGAGAATGTAGCCTGGCTAAAGGATTCCTTGAGGAAGCACATATATTAGTTAGCTTTGATAGACAGAACGACCTCTCTATACTCCTGGAACACTGTTGTCGTTTGGTATACGCCAAGACAGAAAAAATGGAACAAATCATGTTATAACAGTGAGCTAACATGCAATGGATGAAGGATGGGGATCAATGCTCACGAATCTTCTTTTGCAAGATAGCTCAGCGACGTGCCACTCGAAGAATCTTGCAAATAAATGATGAACACGGGACCACGTACTCAAAGCTAGGAGCGGTTATTCATGAGTTTGTCTCCTTCTATCAGGCTCTGTTAGGCGGAGAAAGACGGAGACAGGTGATAGATATCCGGTATTTGAGGCCATGGGCTAGACATATCCTCAATGAGGAGGAAGGGCTTCAGCTCCTTACACCCGTCATTGCAGTTGATGTTAAACAGGCAATGTTTGACATTGCTGAAGATAAAGCACCTGGACTTGATGGGTTCTCATCAAGTTTTTATAATGCTACCTGGCCAATCGTGGGTCTGGAGGTTACGAAGGCAATCTTGGAGTTCTTTACCACGGAAAAACTACTTAAGCAAATCAACACCACACTTCTAGAACTTATCCCTAAGGTACATGCCCCTATGCTGGTCACAGAATTTCGCACCTATGTACATAAGAGCCATTGTATGCTGGTCTTTAAGCTGATATGAACTTATCCCTTGTGCCATCTTATTATCTCTCGATCTGAACAAGGGATACGGGGAGCAGCTGTTAGTGATGCTTGGCTTCCAGGAAGGGCACCTTCCTATGAGGTACTTGGGACTTTCTTTACTTTCCTCTAAATTATCGTTAACAGACTGTCAGCCTTTATTATTGAAAATTGATCAACGCATTAATGGTTGGAAAACAATGAGATTATTGTATGCTGGGAAGGTATAGATTATTAAATTTGTCCTTCTGGCGTAAAGTTTATATTTGACTTCTGCATTCATCCTACCTAAAGGTGTTATAAGGGAGATTGAGAAGCGTCTGAGAGCTTTTCTGTGGAAGGGCACAACGACCAGTGGATATGCCAAAGTAGCATGGAGGGATGTTTGTAGGCCGGCGTCGGAGGGGGGTTAGGGCTTACGGGACATCGCTACTTTAAACCGTGCCTTGATGAGCAAGAAACTGGGTGATGTTATTCGATGTGATAGAACATCAATCTGATGGTAATATAATGGGCGGCTACATGATAAATCTGTATGGACGGTCACTAACAATGGGGGTTCGTGGGGGTGGAGTAAACTCCTTCGTCTACACCCCTTGCTTCGATCGATGGTAGACTATCAGATTGGTGAAGGAAATTCATTTTATTTGTGGAATGATCCATGGCATCACCTTGGACCCCTTATTGAGAGATTCCCACGGGGTCCACGTCTGCTTGGGCTTGGGATGGCGGACAAGCTCAGCAGTGTTATTATGGAGGGGCAATGGCATTGGCCTCTCATTACAGACATTGAGTGCTTGGAGATTTTGCATGCATTGTCAATAATTCATGGCGAGACAGATCACATTATTTGGCGATTTGAGACGGGACGACCCACAATTGCATCTCTTTACAGGCTATTGGACCTATCGGGACCCAAGATAGGTTGGTCTTCACTATTCTCAGGTTTCCTAAAGATCCCCAAGCATAATGTCATCCTATGGCTTGTGATTTTGGAGAAACTATCCACAGCTTATAAACCATGGCTATCATACCTAGGCGATAGTATATTATATGATGAGGGAGCAATAGAGACACATACTCATCTATTCTTTTAATGTCGTTATGCCAGAAGATGCCTGACAGCGATTCGACGAATTGTTCGGTTTGAATGGCCTAATAGAGAGTAGCCACGGGAAGTTGAGTGGGCTGCAAGAAAATAGAGAGAAAAACATATCATTAACTTGGCTTATCGTGCACTCCTTGCTGCTTGCATTTACCATATTTGGAGGAACGAAATTTGAGACGCTTTAAGCATACGGAGTGACCACCAAGCATCATAGCCACCTTCATTGTGGAAGATATAAGACAAAGGATTATCAGTGTTAATTTATCTCGTTCTGTTAGACTATGTGCGTTATATAGATTATGGCGTATCCTTTGGCTTATCGAGGAGAAACCACCAGTTGAACACTGTTTTACTGTTCGATTTTATTTTATTAATGAAACTTACATTTACCCAAAAAAAAAAATTAGAAAATTTTATTTTGAATTTAACAATGACATGAGATCCTTAAGTTTTTATGATTTAAAAAGTTAAACTAGCAATCAATTCGAATTAAATATGTAATAATAATTTACATATTTTTTAATTGATTTCCAAAAATTCAATGTATTGGAAAATATCTTGCATTAATTTGACTTAATGATAAAATTATGAAACTTAGTACTCTTTTTTATAATATATCTAGTATTCGTTTAGCAGGAATATAATTATGAAAGAATCAAAAGATGTAGAAAATATTGATTGACTTGTATAAACATACATAATTTTGTATGATTATATTTATTTAAAGAATACATGATTTAATATGACAATAGCAACTTTAAAGGTATGTTAGTTTTATAGCTTTTATTTTTTGTGAATAAGAATATGTAAAAGTTATAAAATCTTATTTTTAATTATATTTTGATTTGCAATAGTATGTGTAAATATTAAAAGTACAAAGTCTGAAAAAAAGTAAGATAATGGTGGAAGCATATTACAACAATGTGATGAAATCATCAAGTTAAATTCTTACATTTATTAATCATATATAAAATCTTAAATCTTAGAAGAAAAATATTAATTAGTATCATAACTATTATTATTCTCTTTAATGTTAATTTGTATATTATCAAACTTATATATTATTACTACTACTACTACTACTACTACTATTATTATTATTATTATTATTATTAGGGTTAAATAAATTTTGCACCTCTTGCATTTTGTCTCATTTATACCCCTAAAATATAAAAGGTAACAAAGACATCTCCTGATAAAATAATTTGATATTGATAGGACAAAAATGCCCTTCTCAAATACCCCTTACATTTTATTTTACTTTCTAAAATATATTTTATTAAAATATCTCTCCCAAACTATTTTTTAGTGACTTAAAATTTTAGTCACATTTTATTTTAAAAATAATATTTATGATTTATATTCTTTTATAAATTATGAAACACCAAAAAATTTACAAGCTCAATATATGCAAATATGTTTTACAAACTAAATAAATTATGTTAAAAGGTACATGTAAATAGGTGTCAATACACTATGCATATAATATGATAGAAAAAGTATGTTATATAACTTATAAATTTTTATTCAATTACATGTCCATATAATAAAAATATATCATATTATTATTTAAAAAAATATAGAATATTATATTAATTATATTATAGATTTGCATATTTTACAATATATGTATATATGTTCGATGTAATATTTTAAATTTGTATTGATAATTTATTTTTTTTAAAATTAATATATATAACAACAAAGAAAATTTATGTAAATTTTTTTTACCAATTATGTAAAATATATAAAAATTATTTATGGAGTTTATACAAATTCTATATTCAATATAAAAATGATAAATTTTGGGTAGTATTTATTTTAAATAAAAGAATTATAATAATTCAGATTATATATAGGAAAATGATTCTTAATAGAGATAATTTAGAGGTATAAATAATAAGGGCATTTTGTCATAAAAAATTAGTGAATACCACGAAGGACTATTTTGTTATGGTTTATAATTTAGGGGTTTAGATGTAGTTTATGCATAGTGTAGGGGTGCAAAGTGTATTTAACCCTTATTATTATTACTCAGTTGGACGCATTATATGCAGTCTACTAAATATAAACTTGAACTCGATTTCAAAATGAAAATCTTTTAAAATTGGTTCAAAACCAACCCAACCCACTCTTTGTCCGTTAATCAGGACGCGGTTTGAATTGGATCAATCAATCAGGATAGTCCAAGAATTTTGTTGAATACCCCAACGAAAAGTACTCTTGAGGAATTTATTACTATGCGAGTATTGTCAAGATCACAAATATTTCATTTAAAATTTGTGTTTTACTTACATATTTGAAATTTTCATTTATAGGCCGTTGGATTTCTTTGTAACCTTTTCAAATAATTTGACCACACCTCTTATAGACAAATAAAGACTATACCCTTGCACATTTGTTCAAACGGTTGAACAAATATCTAATTAAATTTCCATTTTAATTCTCTCAAAATAATGAAATTAACAAATAAGTCATTTTATCATTATATATATACAATGGAAAGTAAGTAAATTGTTATCGACTAATATTTATCCAAATTTAAGAGTCAACCTTTGACTACATTCAACGTTATAATAAGTTTTACTAACCATAACAGTAATCTTTGGGTTTAATACAATTTACCTCCTATAATATTGTAAATGAGCAAATTACCTCCTATGGAAAAAAAAATATCAATTTACCTCCTTGTGTCTAGGGAGTTGAATTGCTTCTTTCTAAAATATAGGGGACTAAAATGCTTATTTTTTTTTCATAGGGGGTAATTGTTTATTTGTAATATTATAGGGGGTTGTTTGCGTATTTTCGGTAAATCTTTTCTATATAATTCCAAAAAATATTTGTATACTTTAAAAGTTTCATATTATGAGGGAGAAAGATGGCAAGAAAAAAGATAAAACATGAGCAAGTATACCATGAAAGTAAGAGAAACATTGTGTTCAGGACAAGGCTAGATGGCTTTCTTAAGAAAGCAAATGAGCTGTCTATCTTATGTGGAGTTGATATTGGCATAATCATTCATAAACAAGGAGAAAACAACGCAATCCAATGGCCATCCCCACAAATATTTAGGGAAAGGCTGCACAAATTCTTGGACATCCCAAACTTGGAGAGAACCAGGAAAATGGTTGTGCATGATAGGTACTTGGAGGATAGCGTGAGTTACGAGACAAAAAATGTGCTGAAACTCCGGAAGAAGAACGAATTGAGACAGTCTGAACAGTTGGTGAATGAGCTTTTTCAAGGTAAGAGTTTCGATGAACTTGATTTACATACACTGAATGGTCTGCAGTCGTATTTAGTTGGAATGCTCGATAATCTTCATCAAAGGGATATGGAGCTTAATGACGAGCTGCAACCTTCGTCATGTCCTGCTCCGATGCCAGCACATGGTGGCGGGATGGTGATGAAAACATCGTCAGCAATCCCTATATTTCTGGAGAATCCTAGGACTGATCCCTGGTTTGTCGAGACCGTGTCTCAAGAGCAAGATATCACGGGTTTTATGAACTTTCCGCTTGTTGCCAATAGGGCAACGACTAGGATCGATGGTGAAGACGCTGCACGACAAGTCGATGACGTGAATAAGCCATCATGGCAATATTGGAGTAACAATGTTGGTTCATGATTTATCATAGTAATTGTGGCACAATAGGGAACATTTGTAACATGATGTGTTGTGCTTTCTTTTTTTCTCCAATTATATTGTGAGGATGCTTATATTTGTATGCTTTTCATGTACATTTTTTCAGAAAATTAATGGGCATGAATTACTATATGTGGCTTCTTGCAAATTGTATATCATTAACTTCAAATATAATAAAAAGATTAAAAATATATAAAATCAAGATAATCAACATATTTCATATTTAATAGTTTAGTACGTATATATCAATTCACTCCACTAAGGTATAAAATAAATAAATAAACAAATGAAACAAAAACTAGTGAACATTTTATGTTTAACTATATATATAGGAAAAAATGCAAGTAAACCCCTTGCGATATCGCAAATGAGCAAATTACTCCCTTATGAAAAAATAAATAGCGATTTACCTCCCTGTATTTTTTAAAATACAATAATTTACCCCCCTATAATTTTTAAAATGAAGCAATTTACCTCCCTGTATAAAGAAGGTAAATTACTTCATTTGAAAAAGTACAGGGGATAAATTGATATATTTTTTTAAGGGGGATAATGTACTTATTTTCAATATCACATGGGGTAAATTGCTATTCACCCTATATATTTATGCAGTTAACATATGCTTTATTAATAATCAAATTATACATACAAATATTAAATACGAATTCGATAAATTTTCGACTGGTCATCTAATTACACGAATAGTAATTAATCTTTAACTTTTTTTCATATATAATTGGTTGCTACTTTAACTTACACACATATTTTCCTTACCAAAATAATAGGCTATTTTTTAGTTAGCATTTACAAATCTGTCAATAATTGAGCTTATCGTAATCTTTTGACATCCCTTATGTATCACATTTGGTAAGAACAGAATTGACGCAAGTATCAGCAGCTAGTTCGCAATGCAGTGTCCCTTACTTGGATTATTCTTGATGAGCTTAGATTCTGTATACTTAGTGCTGAACTATCTCATAGCATTACTTTGTATAGAGTATGGCGGATACCATAACCTACTTAAATTGCCATTTCATTTGTACACTCTGTACTTTTCCTTAATGAAATTTATCATTGTTGAAAAATAATTGAGTTTAGCAATAGGTCAATAATTTACGATATGTTGGATTCACATTCTGACTTTTTTTTTTCTTTTTTCCTCCCTTTAATGATTTAATATTGTATTCTAATTGAAAATCATAAAAATTTTAAATCATAGCGCACCTTGATTAATGAAAGGTCTATATATAGAAAAAGAATGATAGTTAGAGCAACTACTTCAAAACTTTTATATTTTACTATGATAATTACCTATTTATATTGGTGAAATAAGGTACGCGATAGATTCTAATGAGTACATCATTTGTTATATTAGAAAATTATATTAAAATTATGTAATATCACGACAACATATCACCAATTAAGTACATTCGAGATAATTTTTGTAGTCTTTTAACTTTACCAATTATATGAAAGTGATGTAATATTGATGTTTAGGATCGAATTATTTATTTTAAAATGTTACTTTGCACTTAAAAAGTGTCGAACAAAGAAAATATCAATCACAACTCAACTCGAGCTTGATATAAGTTGGAGTTCTTTCACAAGTCGGTCGAGATCTCTAATATCTCAATTCGAAACGGCGTGAGCCGACTGCGAGATTATTCCTTTTTTTATATATATTTTGTTATTTTCTATCCTCTAAAATGTATTTTTATTTGCATACATATTTTAAATTCGTCTAAATCGAGCCCAAGATAGAGCCTTGATATTTTACGAAGATTGACTCATTTACGCCTTTACATACACGAGAATTGATAACAAGAGTTAAGTTTGCGAAAACGAAAAGGTTACACATCAAATGAGAAGTATTAGACCATAAATTGAAATCTAGCATCAAGCATAAAAAAATTAAATTTAAAAAAAAAAAACAAAGATGTTAGAATATAACTAACATCATTTATAAATGTATTCAATACTATTATTGATGAACATTTAATTAAATGACAATCGATTTTGTTTATTGGTTCACACGATTTGAACTATGTGCCCCCTGATTAGGTCACTTTTCCATCGTTCTTGTAAAATAATATCACTACTTAAATCACTCGTAACAGACTTGTCATACAATGCACGTTTACAAGTAAAACGTCTTATTTCAAAGACATTGTAGTATGACACTGGTGGGTTTCGAATTAAGAACAAAAATATTGAATTAATCCATATAGGATTTTGACTAATTAAGGGAATTATTTATTAGACGAAAATAAAAGCCACAAATATTAGTTAATTTTTTAAATTATAGAAGATATATTTGTAATTATACTAAGTATTGGGGAGGACGGAGTAATTATCAATTTTTCGTACATGAGGGGGAAAATGCAAATTTGGCCGAAGTTTATACTAGTTTGAATCTTGCAACCAAACGCGCTCGAGCTTCCACTGCTTTCCCGCCATTGGACCCATTTCCCGCCGTTGTGTTCCATTCTACAATAATAAATGTAAAACCCCCTTTTCATTCTTCAGTCCAAATCGCATTCTGAAGTCCTTCAATTTATACATTTCTATAGCTTCTCGGCGCAATCCCGGCCTATAGAGATGCCGACCGTCGCTGGGCGCCGCTCATCTCGGGCGGAAGATCCGAGAGCTGAGATTGGTATCGCCGCTACTCCTAAAAAAGGCCGATTGAGATCAGATAATGGTCTAACCGAATCGCCGATGCGTAAATCTCCTCGGTTCTGCAATCAAAGCAGCCCTAATAGTCCGGTGAAAGTTAATGTGAGCTCGCTTATTGTACCAAGCTTGTTAATTGTTATGATTCTGTAATCTAATGGATTAGTGTTGTTTAACTATGGATAATGACTGAATTGTAATTTCATACTCGTTTATTAAAACTAGCAGTTTTGCGTTTATGTTGCTGCTCTCTTAGTTGATATTTTACATTATCTGGAAGCTAATGATGATACACGGTCAGATAGGAGTTTCTGTAGAAAGCTGTACAATCTTTAAAATCTACACAAGTTCAAGGGAATTCACAATGATCTTTTGCCCGTCGTGGCAGGTTGAGAAATGCGTGAAGACCTTGAAGAATTTCAGTAGATCAGCACAAGAACAGAAATTATCTGAGAATCTTCTGGAGAAACCGATTTGGGATCCAAGAGGTTAGTGTTGATTACCGAAAGAGCGCATTGTTATCAGTATGTCGGTATGCAAATCTAGATTATACTTCATGCATTTTGTGGATGATTTATTTCGCATTGGTTAGTTCTTTTATGGTGATTCCCATGCTAGTAGATGTGGAGCAATTGAGAGCGGTTAAGGAGGCACTACATGTTTCCACAGCCCCAACAACTGTTGTTTGCCGTGAAGATGAGCAGAACAGGATCTTAGATTTCTGCAAGAAGTGCACCCAACAAGAGAAGTCTGGGAGTTTATATGTGTGTGGTTGTCCGGGAACTGGAAAGTCATTGTCAATGGAAAAAGTAAAAGAGATCCTTGTGAATTGGGCAAATGAGGTACCCATCTTGGTACTTCTCAATGTGGTTGCAATTAGGTTTAATTACTTGTGGGATGAAAATTATTTGTCCCTAAATGTTCTTTTAATTCTTCTATCATTTTAGCTGTTAAGTTCCTTTTCGTTTTCCTTTATGCTTTTCAATCAATTTGATGTTAAACTAAAGTTTGGAGCTGCCAAGTGGCATTTTATATTCATTGAGCTTCAGAAAGTGAAAGAATTGACATCAGAAAGAAATTTGATCTCTAAATGTAATGATAGAGTTGATGGATGGGATATTTGTTTGAATTTCCATATCAAATTTTCTTATTGATATAAAAGTACATATGTTTTCAATTGATCAGTTCAATCCTAGTTACATTGGTTTCTGAGGCCAAATTTGTCCATTTTCCTTGAAAGATGATCATTTATGTAATTCAATCATTTCATCCGTCCTTAATCTGTGAGCACCAGTAAGAATTTCTTTCTGAAATGTGATTAAAGAATGCACCTGAAATCTGTTCACCTGACATCCAAGGTACTAATAGGGGATCATTTTTTCTTTTTGAAACTATATGACCAATCTGTGCTTCTCCGACCATCCTAAGATTATTGTTCAGTGTCTTTTCCTTCTTTTTAACTAAATTTACATCTTGGTGAATGATCATGAGATCTGTCCTTTTCTTTTACCTGGTCAGGAAGATATACAGCCGCCAGATATATTAACCATCAATTGCACTTCTCTGACCAACACGACAGAGATTTTCAGCAAGGTACAAAATTTTGATGTACGGTGGAATTTCAAAGCAAGAAATACCAGATATTTAGCTACTGTATCTTCCTACAGATTCTCGGACAAAGTCATCCACAAAAGAAACCTGATCGATCTTCATCCTCTTTACAAGTTCTTCGCAATATGTATTCTCAGAAGCACCTACCTGGTACGAAAATGATGTAAGTATCTTGTCCTAGTATTCTTTTCCAGTAGCTCCTGATAAAGGTGAAATGTTGCATGGTGTTTTATTTTTAGCATTTGTGGATATTTAGTATCTTGAGTGGCAAGGGCTTTCCGATTTTTGTATTCCGTTGCATATTATATATGAAAAAAAATTATCACCAAGCTCTTCTAATCGGTTTAAAAATGATCAACAGATTAGTTATTGCTGATGAGTTGGATTATTTGATTACAAAAGACCGTGCTGTGCTTCATGATCTTTTCATGCTAACAACAATGCCATTCTCAAAGTGTATTTTGCTAGGTACGTGTAATGGTAGTAATAAGATCCAAATCATTTCAGCAGTCATCTTCTGAGTTGGTCTTAATCTTTTTCATTATGTTTTCAGGTATTGCTAATGCAATTGACTTAGCTGATAGATTTATCCCGAAACTGCAATCCTTAAATTGTAAGTGCTTGTTTTTGCCGCAAGTCATACTTTATATCAGCTAATTTGCTAGGATTGTTTGAAAGGCAGACAGAATTCTATTCTGGTTGATCTTTTCTCTATCATTATTCCAAATTGTGTGAGAAAATATGTTATCCTTGAGCATGATCTTCTTCTGATCCTAATGACTATTTCTTGACAGTTTTATAGTTTTTTCTCTATTTATCTCAAAAGATCTTGTGTGGTGCTATAAATGAACACAATGTTCTCTTTTATTGTAATGCCTTATTGTGCTGTACCCTCATCTTTTGGCGGATGTACTTCCTTTCAGTTTTAGCCTCCATGTAAAATTATTTCAAAAGAAACAGCCCAGTTAACCTCTCTTTTCTTCCAAGTGCTTTGTTTGAAGTTGGCAAAATTCAACCCATTTATCTTCTAATTGTGGGGTATTTGTTCTTGAATTTTCTTCTTTACATCTAGGCAAACCTATGGTGATAACATTTCGTGCCTACTCCAAGGATCAAATCATCACAATTCTTCAAGAGAGGCTGAGGGTAAGCCTTAAGCCTTTAACTTCCATGTTATTGTGCATGCAGTTAGCTGCTTACACTATCATTATTGGTTTCAGCATTGAAGTAGTTTATTCATCAGTTTAACTGAGACATCAAATATGGTATTAAAAACACTTGTCTTGAGTCATACAGAAGGGTGAAGGAAATTTACATTAGACAACCTGGTACAATAAGGTTGATTTGAAGAGCAGATTGAACGCCTTTGAGCTCTTCCCTCGGCTTGTGGGACATCTTATCTTTATTGGTGTATTTAACAAGTGAATTAATAAGCTTGACAAGAAAAAGAATCATAAGAGAAGTGAAACGATTGCTGTTGCTTTGTGCATCTAAAGTAGCATTATTGCAGGTCTTACAGTTTCAAAATTCTTTGAGGGGATAATATATTATCATTCTGATCTTACTGCGATCCTGATCTTACTGCAATCCTAACAGGAGCTTCCATATTCAGTCTTCCAGCCACAAGCATTGGAACTCTGTGCTAGGGTGAGGTCAATCTATAGTTTTCACTTGAAATCACGTGGTTATCTATCTAATGTTATTTTGACATATCTATCTATAATTCATTGCTGCAGAGAGTTGCTGCAGCATCTGGAGATATGAGGAAGGCTCTCTCAGTTTGCAGGTTAACTAATGACTTTTGTGTTTGCTTATTTCATTTGCATTTTAACTTTAACTGCCTCCAGATCAAGCAGTTAGACATATCAGCTACAGTAGAACCTGTTGAGTGATGAATGAGTTAGTACTAAAAGCATGTGATGCTTCACCATTATGTACTACAGTATCAAGAATTTTGCTATTGTGTTGTCTAGGAGTGCAATCGAGATGCTAGAAGCTGAAAGAAGAGATGCTATAAGCAACTTGAGTTTGTCATTGTTAGAGAGGATCGAGGATCAACAGAAACCTGCTGCTTGTGGTACAGTGAAAAATCAATTAAATAACATGGTAAGTATTATAAGACAATGGTCTATCCTAAAGTTTCATTTTGGGATACTAGAATGGTCAAGAAAACACAATCAAGATTAATTTCTTGATCTTTTGCACTATTCTGTACCTCTGTTTTCATATTTTTCCCTAGTGTATTTAACATGTAGCATTATAAGCTGCGTACCAGTTTTCTTATAAGGTCTGGAATTGTTACAGGTGAGAATAGATCATGTTGCTGCTGCATTATCAAAAACGTTCAAATCACCAGTGGTAGACACTATTCAGTCTCTGCCACAACATCAACAGGTAAGATTTTCTCGCAACATGGTGAGAGATCCTTTCATGGGATGACTATGTTAGAATGGTTGAATAAGTCTGATTGCCTGGTGATTATTTCTGCTTTCTATTAGTTCTGTTGTTAAGTGTAACGCCAAGGGCCACGTGGTTTACATTTAGATATCTGTGTCCTGTTACATTTTCTAATATCGAATAGCTATTTTATCAGATCATACTATGCTCTGCTGTGAAACTTTTCCGAGGGGGAAAGAAAGATACAACTATTGGCGAGGTATGGTTTCTACCAATTGTCACTAAATTTAAACTTTCTGAAGGAGCGGATTGATGAACACCTTCCTTCCGTGACTGCAGTTGAACAAATTTTATGTGGATGTATGTAAATCGACTCTAATTCCACCAGTTGGCATTGTGGAACTTGCAAGTATGTGTAGAGTCCTAGATGACCAGGTAAGATTACTTATCAGACTAGACCCAAGGAAAATATATGACTCTGCACGAACATGAACTATTTTCTGTTCCCATAACAAGAATAAATATGACAAAAGATTGCATGCGCTCATCAGAGACACCAATTTGCAGGGTATTCTCAAACTAGGACAATCACGAGAGGAAAAACTAAAAAGAGTTGCACTGAAGGTAGATGGAGCAGACATCGCTTTTGCACTGCAGGTATGCAAATTGCACTGCAAAGATTTTTGGATTGTGTTCGAGTAATATCTCCTATGAGACTTCTTTATATCATTGTTGATAGCAAGAGCACCTTTGTTTATGTCATGATTATGTTGGAACAGGGTATTCGTTTCTTTCGGAACTGTCTGCAATGATTTTGGTGTGTCATTCTGCCGAAGCTAAGCTGAGGAGATAGAGTTAGTAAACCACATAATTTACACATGGACCAGCGTAGCAAGACGACAGATAACATCCACAATGTGGAGTTGCTAACCAATGGCTGTAAGTGGAAGAATTAAACAGTCAGTACCTCTGAAGCAATATGCATCTCAAAATTAGACCGAGATGCGTGGATGAATCGAAGAGTATGCCTTGCACTGAGTTGCCTTCGGAAGGACATTCAAAGAACAAAAGATGCCAAGAAAACCAGATCTGCGCGCCAACAATGTGATTTATTTTACACTGTTGGTAATGAAAATAATAGTATATATTTTCCTAGTGAATCTATATTCCCTTGTTCTTGTTCTTCTTCCTTTTTCTGTTTCTTGTCTTTTTAGCGATCATATCTGCGGTCATAGGTAGATTCATTTCTGTTTCTCTTTGTTACAAACAAACTTGATAAAATTACTCATGAAAATTGTAGCTAATGGATCTTCTTACCTTTTGTCTTTCACATTTAAAAATTCAACTACATTGGTGAGGGTAATTACAAGAACTCGTCCTTGAAAATAGTGTGGTTGTTGATTATATCTTCTCTTTTGGAATTATTGGAACATTTCTTCTAGGTTCTGCCTTTCACAATTTAAGTGAATACAAATTAACAACCTCTTCTAGTTTAAACTAAGAACAGAAGAGCTCAGTGAGGTTAAATTAAGCTGACATTTTATGAAGTTATATTTAATCACATAAAAACTCTGTAAATTACAAAATTTTAAATTTGTCCTTTGAAATTATAATTATAATTATAAATACATTTTTGATTAATTGGTGAAATTTAAACAAACACCTCTTGATATATTATATGAAAATTCCTTCAAAAGTAATATAATTTTAGAAAGAGTAGGAAGGTACGTATGAGGGTGTATTTATTACTTTAGTGCAATTTTCATCACTTTAGAATTTAGGAGGTATGAATTTTGGTTCATAAGGTTTCAACCGGAGGTATTCATTTGGTAAAATTGAATTCGAATTGTATGGCAACATACCATACCGAAAATAAAGTCGACTATTTGGTTCGATTGAAAAAATCACCGAATTTTGTTTGGTATTTTGGTTCCACATTTGGTAAAAAATAATTGAATATGAAAAATGATAATTACAATTCTTATTTGCCTTTTTCATTTTTGTTAAGTAAAACAACAAAAATGACCAATCTATATCTATATATTTTTAAAAGTACGAATTATTTAAAAAAAAGTTAATTCAATTAAATTAATTTTGATATTATTTTTTAAGGATAAAAATATAAAATAGTATACTTACTAATTCCTATTAATTATTTTTCGCATTATACACATTTACATTTATTAATTACTTTTCACATTTTTTATGTTTATTTCTATTAATCACTTTTCACATTACACTTATTTATTCATATTATTTTTTGTATATTATATTCATAAAATAATACATTTACTAGATCCAAAATACCCATATGATATAATACGAAGTGACTAGAAAAAATTATGAAAATCAAAAGGATTAATTTAATATTAGAAACTTCTCAGTATAAATATAGGTGAAAATTAGTTAGGTCACTTGACAGATTAAAATAGGCCAGATGACCAAAAATGAATTGTAACATAGGTTAAAAGAAAAATGAGAGTCAATTAAATCACTTATCATGTAAAGTGAACATTTTCTTTAGTACGATATACTAAAATATAATTTAAGCATTTGAGGTGTAATTATTGAGTACATGATATCGTTTTTTTAATTATCTCTAATATAACAGAACAAAATATTAATGTACAAGATTTGATATTTTCAATAATGTACGAGAGAAGTTGCTCCTTGTAAAAATATATCAATAAGTATAAATAGTACTCTTAAAGTATCACCGTATTACTAGATTACTCATTGACAGTAAATTATATCTACAAATTAGTGGTTCGTGACGGGGCAAAATTGATTTCACCCCCCCCCCCCCCAAATTTCCCCCCCCCCCCCCCAACAAGAATACTTTAACTTTGTTGGGCACATTGGTCATTCAAATAAGAGGGTGTTTAGCTGAATTTATAAGTTTCTCGAAATATCTTATAAGATGTTTGAGAGTTTATAAGCTCAAAGAAAGTGTTCGGCTATTTTGTTTTGAAGAGCTTATAAGATTTCAAAATAAATATTTTGGATCTTATAAGCTCTTTAAAAAAAAGTTAGCTTTTTTTTTTTATAAGATCTTATAAGTTATATAAAATTCATGTCAAAAGATTAAAATATCCCCATTCATACATTTATACACTCTTTGTCTCTCTCTTTCACACGCGCGCGCGCACACACACAAACTCTATGATTTAAATTCTTTTTTGCTATTTAATTTTTTTAATATTCAAAAAGGAGAAAATACTTTATTATTTAAAAATAAATTATAATAGTCAAATAAAAAAAAGACTGGTATTCATATTATATTTACTGGAAAATATAAAATTTACGACATTATAAATTATACGACTAGAAATAATCATTGCATTAACAAATATCCGTTATATATTTATATTGATATTCGACTAGCATGAATATACGTATATATTATTTTTATTCAAAAATTTAGGTAATAATTCATCATTTTTTTTTGTTATTGTAAAAAGATTATTATTAATTTTTATTTAAAATTAAACTAATGTGTACTATTTATAAAAGTATTTTAAAAATATTTAAAACAAAATATGTCAAGAAATAACAACTTATTTGATTCTAATGGTATACATATCTATTTTAGTTGTTTTATCAATTAAAGACCTTATTATGCCAAACACCCCATCATTTTATAAGATGTTTACACATCTTATAAATTTTAATATTTTATTTTATCCAAACGCTTTAGAAATTTATTTTTAAAATAAGATCCAACATCTTATAAGCTCTTAAAACATCTCATAAGATGTAGGGGGTTATAAGATGTTTTAGAAAAACTTAGCCAAACACCCTCTAAACCTCCAGCTCGATATGTGTTTTGGAAAGGACTCACCACCTGTCCTGCCGTAATTCCTCTTAAGTCCTGTATTGCGAATCGAGGATGACCCTGACTTCATATAGTTGCCAAATCATCTCGTAATGTTTATACTAATATAAAAAGAAAGATTTTCTACACAATGTCAGTCATACCATTGTATCAATTTTTAAATATAATAATTATATCCTAATTAGATAATTTAAAAAATAATTATAATTATCTTTTCTTTTACAAAGTGACTCCACGTCATTTTAACACCATTACATCAGTTCTTTTGTTATGTTGATATTACCTTAAGATTTCCAAATAAAAGAAAAAGATAATACCTTAAGATAGTTTTTTTTTTCTTTTATAAAAAATGATTTGTTGATTTATATATTTTATTTTTTTATATTATATCTTAAAATATAAAACGATTTGTCGCAACGGCTAATTTATAAGATAAATAAAGCCACGATGGCATGTCACTATTTTTTTTAATGCATTAACAAAATAATATTGAATTAGTTTTTCTTTTTTCTCTTTCTCTCTCTTTTTCTTTTCTACTAACCTCTCCTCTTTATTTGTTTAATTGTATCTTCACTATCTTTCATCTCACTTTTCCTATCGAAGGTTCTATTTTTTATTTTCACTTATTCTATTTTATGTATTTTTACTTATTATTTCAATAAATTGGTAAAGCAATATAAATAAAAACTAATGTTTTAGATTTTATTTTTATTGTATCAAATAAGAGAAATTAAGAATTTGGCATATTTTTTTTCTTTAGATTATATTAGCTATTATGACACGCCGTCCCTACGTGTTGATAATAAATAACCTTTTTTATATTTTAAAATATATTATAAATAAAAAGAATATATAAATTAACACGTCACATTTCAGAAGAAAAGGAAAAAAGAAAAGAAAACTAACTTGAGGGTATTATTGACACAAAAAAAATTTGGTATAATGGTGTTACGAATTGCTGTTTGTGAATGAAAAGTGTATTTACTTTTAATATTACTATAAATAAAATAAAATTAATTATACTAAGACCCCCTCTAAGAATTAGTTTTGATATCCACCGATATATGTAGTAAATCAAGCATAGTCTCTGTTGGGTCAAGCATGCAATATTGTTTAGCTTGGTTATCGTAACCTTACTGATACACTAATAAGTTATACCTAGTTTTATTGGATCATAACATTGTGAATCGACGCCTGTCGGCTTATAAGAGCTGTACATAGTAAGACAAGTCCAATTTTCACTGAATCAAGTATTACGATCCGACCACAGACATCACATAAAACCTGTAAACCCTCATAGATGCTCGAATTTGTGACACTTAAGCATTGGAGAATTGATCACGAAACCACCATATTGGTGATTCCCTCCTTTTCATTTTTTCTCTCATTGAACCAAAATATCGACTTTATTATTATAATCAAAATAATTACTCAATTACCATTTATACCTTTTTACAAATTGATATGGAAACCAGGCCCAAATTTTCCAAAATGACTGTAACATCTAGGTACTGTAAAATAGCCAAAATCTTAAAAAATCTTGCACTTTTATTTTTTGAGTCGATTTGATCTGAGCTCGACCTCGTAAGATACTTGGTGTTCAGGATCATCCCTTATTCGATGATTCATGTTGGGTTGTATACTTCACTAATTACTATAAATATACTCTCAAATGTTAGGTATATTTTAGGATAACTTACAACGAATTTTCTTAACATTTATCATAATTACAAATCCTCCCTTAATATTTAAAAAATTGTAACTATATCTTAACATTATATATACTCTAACAAATACCCCCTTATAATAACTCATTGTAAGAGGGTATTTATAATTTCAAAAAAGTATTATAATTTTTTAAATAATATAAAAATATTTATAATTAAGACAAATATCATAAAAGCCTGTCGTAATTTACCCTATATTCTATTTACCACATTTGCTAATTTTGAACTATTTTCTTGCACCTATGTCACGAGTTAAGCATTGAATGTAGGAGAGGTGCACAATATTGTTCATACCCACCTTGTGAATGCAGGTGTACCTAATTTTGCTCATTATCCAAGACCCACTAAAGGACCTAAAACACACCTACATACCCTAAATCCAGACCATAAAATCACAATTAAAAGCCATTAATTGGGATTCTCTCATAATTTAATATGTTAATTAAATATCATTCTAAGTCAAGTCACTTTTTTCTTGTTTTTTCTTTGTTTTTGTATTTTCTAATAATTAAAATAAATTTATTAAATGCAAAAACAATTATTATAAAAATAATTAATTTAATAGTTGATATTATATATTTAAGAGATATACGTATAAAATACGAATTTTTTCAGTACATAGAGTAGTGTTCCCCAAACTCGAAGGGTTGGCGCAATGGCGTGGGCTAATTAGATTCATATGTATGAGTCGTGTCTAGTAGGAAGTTTCGTGTCCGAATTCTCCATAATTTCAACATTCATTCGTGATAATGACAATCATGAACCACGAACGGGAATTAGTCTGGATTTTCGTCTTGAATAATTTTACACTCGAGAAATTTCATAGAGACAATCTTTTTGCGACATTCTTCTCTGGCTTTATTCTCAAATCTCTATTGCGTCTGTTTGGAATCAGCATCAAGGATTCCTTGATGTAAATATCAAAGAGGAACATTTGGGGCGTATTTGAACAGCTTTGGTATTATTTGTTTATAATTTAACTTAAAGAGATAAAAATATTTAATATTTGACATTATATGATTGGTCAATTTGTAATTATCTGGTTCATAATATTTGTATTTTTTCAAGAGATAAAAATCAAATTGTTTGTCTTGATTTAGTTGGGACGTACATGCATGTTCCACGTAGCGCTGTTTGATTGGCTCAATCTTTGACTGCAAAACATAATTTGATTGGCTGTCATACTTCAGTATTAATATTTTTCGGCTGTTGATTTAATTAAAATATCAGTTATCTTAACAGTTTATACTTAGAATTAACTTAGGGTTTGTTTGGTTCAAGTGAAACGAAAAGAAAAGTAAAAGGAGGAGGGGAAGTGAAAGGGGGAGGGGGAGCGAAACACTAATAGTTTTTTTTTTTTAAAGTTGTTTGGTATAATTGGAAGGGAATGAATCTCAAATACTTTCCTTTATTTGGTACGAGAAAAAAAAATTAAAAAAAAGACTAACTTTTATAATTTTATTGAATTACCCTTCTCTTCACTTTGTATTAGGAAATAAATAAATTAGATCATACTAATATAATTTAGTATATCAAAAATTTAAAAAAATTATTAATAAAAATATTTAGCAAATAAGAATAAGAATATTTTTGTTAATAAAAATGAGTATTTTTCATTTATTCTAAACTATTTGGTTTAAGAAAATAAAAATTACTAACAAGATTGTTTACCTAATTATTGACTTCGATACAGTAATTTTCCAACTATTTTGTTATTTTTCCCTTGACAATTATGTACGGTATTATCAGCGAGAATGAGAAAAGAATTGAAAAAAATGATATATATATAAATAGATATATATGGGTAATAGAATAAATAAAAATAAAAATTATACTTTTTTGTCTTTTTGGCCTTATACTTCTACTTTTCCTCCCAATTTTGAACAGAAACAAAATTGGATTTCGAAGGAGTTTCATATACGTCGAGTTTTAATTCACCTCCATATCTTACTCCTAACCAAATATAAGATTATCTCTTATACGTGCTTTCATAAATATAAACAAAAAATAAAATATAATAAATATATTATTTTATAATTATCATTATTTAATTGAACGTAAATTTGAGTTGTGTAGAGACTACAGAGTACACATAGTTTCCTCCAACTAAGAGAAAATAGTATTAAATGGGCCGACTGTATAGCTCATTACGTCGTTGGTTAAACCACCACATTGAATTGGACTTATGGAGGGAAAAGCCGAGGCACAGGATACCTGAAAACGACTACGTTTTTGCGCTCCCCCTCGTGCGTATCGCCTCCTCTCTCTCCTCCTCTTCTTTGTTTCTTCTGCTAATCTCCCTTCAATTTTATCGCCCATTCTTCCCTACAAAACCCTCCAAATCTTCTCTACTTTTACTTCTCAAATTTTTGATCCAGAATTCGTTCAATTTCGTTTAGTTTCTTTGTGTTTTTTTTGTCTGTGTGTTGAGCAATCATAAATGGCCTCTTTTAGTGTTCCATGCCCGAAGGTTTCGCCTACGTTGGTTGCTTCATCGCAGTCGACCCAGAAACTGCAGCCCATTGCTTCTTTTCCTCGATCTGATTCTAGATCAAACCGTGCATTGGCGACAGTAGCCCAATTCCAGGTTTTTTTGTTTTTGCTTTGTTTTCGTTTTGATGCCATTTTATAGTGTGAAAACTGGTCATGTTTGAGTGTTTTTTAGTTTGTTATTTTAAGTTAGTAATGAAATTTGAAGAGACCGAATACGAACATAGTAATCTGGAAAGAATTGCTGATATGTCGAAAGGAAATATGTCGAAAAGAACATGGATTTTGTTCGCAAGTCTAAGTTTTGTTGCTTTTTAGTAATTGTTGTTTTTTGTGTATATAACTTTAGGTATCTACAAAAAGAATTGAGACACTTGGAAGCATGTTGTGCCAGGGTGGGAAGTGAAGTCTCGGTGGAAACGTAGTTGTAATTTTCCTATTTTTTGGAACAGGGGGAACCTTGTCGTAACTATTAGTAGAAAAATTTGGTTGATTTTAGTGATTATAATCTTGAATGGGTCCTAATGTTGATACATAAACACTGACTGAAAAAGAATCAAAATGCAAATTTAGCAAAAGAAAGTTGTGGACTTCAATATATTTAAATAAAATATACAAAGTTTATGGGAATATTGCATAGTGTGTTTCATGACATAAACTTTATCTAAGGAGGTCTTAGTATTGATTAATGAAACAATCCATGGATCATGATTTTTTTTTGGTATTGTACAAGAAAATGAACTTGTAAATAAATCGCAATTGTGTTAATAGTTTAAGGTGAATTTTATAGAAAGTATGAGAAAACAAAAGTGTATGGTATTGTGTCATGCATCTGAACCGAGTTTCAAGTGGAACTATGGTTTCTTGCACACCCAAATTTTCAGAATATATGAACATTAAATTTAATAAAACAATTGGGCAACAATTTGAGATTGATGGTTCTAAAATTGAATAAACCAACTAAATGTTGTGCAATATATATAATCTTTGCATAAATGTACATGCACACTCCAAGTCAGGGCCCACCATCCTAGCCCGCCTAAATCCTTCATGGTGTTGTGTGACATGTGTTTAGATGTCAGTTATTGTTTATTTTTGCTCGAAAATTGTATTCAGAAGGTGTATTAATTTTCTCGTCCGTTTAATGGTTATGAATATTTTGAATTTTATTTTGCATGTTTTGCTGTGCTTAAAATATGTTCCTTGTCCAGCAGGGATGCAGTCGTCGCCAGTCAGATGTCTTTAAGGTGTGTGCCCAGCTTAATCAGGTAGCATGAAGGCATTATCATTGTCCCTTCTTCAGTTCCGCTTGTCTCTCCTATCCCTGCTTTCAATTGTTAAGCTTGGCTCTGCCTTGAGCTTTAACTAAGATTATTCTCTACTCTGGCAAGGTTGCTGTTGAGAAGATATCAAATGCTACTCCAGCTCTGGAGACAGTGCCGATGAACAAATCTGAAAACCAACATGAAATTCCAGATGAATCATCTATTTTAACTTTTATGACCCAAGTGAAGGATCTTGTCAAGTATGTAAAACGCTTTATGTAGAGCACATAATCACTTTTTGGCTTATTCTCGGTTCTAAAACTTTTTGTTCTTGATATGGGCAGGCTTGTAGATTCAAAAGATATTGCAGAGTTAGAGCTCAAGCAAATGGATTGTGAACTTATTATTAGGAAAAAGGAAGCACTGTCCCAACCATCAATTGCAGCTCATTATTCTACACCACCTCCTACTCACCAGGCTTTGCTGCCACCACAACTGCCTCCTGCAAGTGCTCCCGCTCCTGCTTCTCTTCCATCAGCTCCAGCTTCAGTGTCACCACCTGCACCATCAAAACCAAAGTCATCACACCCCCCATTTAAATGTCCAATGGCTGGAAACTTCTATCGTTCCCCAGCTCCTGGTGCACCACCTTTTGTGAAGGTTTGTATTTTCATTATGCATGCATACTACAATCTCTAATAAAACTATGCTACTTTTTATTTCTACAATATTAGGGGGATGCAAATTTTGGTAAGTCAGGTTGCTTTCTGGAATAACGTTCTCTTATAAAATGGTTTCATCTATCCTAATCTTTTGCCTGAAATTGATCAAATACTGTGACATGTGATCTTTACTCCATCTTCTTGGCAGATTATTTGAGACATGACTGCATTAGTTTTTCCCTTATAAACAAAGGCTCCATGAGGCACCCTTGTCTATGTCAAACCTCCACAATTGTCTTAACTGAGGAAAGGGGAAATAAGTTATAGAACTTTGAAGTGAGATCAGTATGTTATTCTGTGTGTTGAAGACACTTGCTTTCTATTGCTCTAAACTCCAATTTTCTAAAACTTTTAACCCTTGAAATATTCTTTCTTGGTTGGTGATATAGTGTTTTCGTGTACTCTTATGCTGAAAATGTAAGAATGTTTTCTTGATTCTTTGTCTACGTGCTTCACTTCAAACTTTTCCTGTTTCCTTGATTTTTTAGGTTGGTGATAAGGTGCAGAAAGGACAGGTAATATGCATCATTGAGGCCATGAAACTGATGAACGAGATTGAGGTGAGTTCCCAATCTATGCAAAGCTGTTATTTTCCCACATTTTTGGTTTACTGGATTATATTTGTCACTATGATTTTATTGAAGATAGAATGAGAAGAGAAATGCTTGTGTTAGATAATTCAGTCCGTGGATTTTTTATCTAATACTTAAGCTCCTCAATCTGTTGATATGTTGCTGGAAGGTGCAATTCATGGAACTTAAGAGAAAATAAACACATCCGTGCTTTATTATGCTGTGGATTTTATGAAAATAGAAGAGCCAACATAATGGTACAGAAAAATTCAGACCTATTTTTACTACAAGTGATGTGTTTTCCAGAAGTATTTTAAAATTAACAGTAACAAACCTTTAGCAATTTTACTGATGTTTCTTCACTTTTATAACTCTTATGATGCTGAAGTACGATGTATAACTTCCTTTACATTCTATATGATGTATAACTTCCTTTACATTCTATATGATCTAGCTTTCATATATTACATTGTGTATCTAAATTTTTTCAGGCTGATCAGTCTGGCACTGTTGTTGAGATACTTGTAGATGATGGGAAACCTGTCAGCGTGGATATGGTTAGTTTTTGGCTTTTCTTCACATCAATTTTTTTAGTTTCATAGTAGACTTCCAAATGCTTAATTTGGGTTGGGCGCTAAAAAATTTAAGTGCTAGAAAAGCCTCTGCTGCTTTTGAGTATTAACCCTCCAAGGATGATAAGACATAGAAAGCAATAATGATGATGTATCACTTCAAGGCCCTTCTATATCACTTTCGTGTCCATTAGTTCTTTCCATGACTAATTATTCCTCCTTTGCAGCCGTTATTTATCATTGAGCCCTGAGGAACCAAGTTGATCGCCCGTGCAGAACAATCACCGAAGTTATAAAGTATGAATTCTTTGGTCCTTCTGAGCAAATTAAGTATGAAAATAGGACAAAGTTGTTTTTACGATTATACTGTTTGACTCATAGTAATCTTGGTACTTATGAATTCAGAACAATAAATATTTTTGCAATGAGATATTGGTGGTTATAGTATTGACTATGGCCTCTCTTTATTTTCCCTGGTTATCTTACATGCCATACTTGGTATATCACTACGTTTTACAACTTATTTGCATGATCAACCAATCATCAAAGATATACCAGAAGGTATTTGCTAAAAATCTAGCAAGATAGAAGGTCGTTCTCGCTAGACATAAGTTACGTTGACGAATGGTGATTATGGTCCAACCAGCTGAGTCTTCTAGACTGCACAGAACAAAATGGGATTTGATATTTGAATTGGCATGTGCAACTTGTTGAAACTTGAATTGCATAAAAAGTTACACTCATTAACAAGTTGAAGTTGTAATGCGCTTATGAGATACCATCCGTAAGTACTAAGTTGAGTTGTGGAAAGATGGTAAAATTACACTTTTGGTCCATATGTTAGGGTAGTTGACACATTTAATCCCACAATTTTATGAGATTGCACATTTACTTTCAAAATTGGGAATTTTATTTGACCCAAATGACGTTTTCTGTCAGAAAATTAATGGTAGTGGGACACTTTAATTAGAGGGAAGCATGCGACTAAATGTGTAATCCCAAAAAATGTGGAATTAAATGTGTCGATCCCGTAACCTGTGGGACCAAAAGTGTAATTTTGTGTAAGATTTATATAATCATTTTATTTCATGTTTTCTTTACATTTTTTTATGTATTGATTTTTCAAAAGGGTTGCTGAAGTTCTCCATCTCTGAATGCTACTAAAGTGATGGCACATAAAGTACATTAATAGTTGTAATTTTTAAAATATCGTTATAATAATAAAATAAATTTATATCTAATGTGATAGTCATAAAAATGAAAATAATATCAAATAGTTAAATTATTTAATTGTTGCTAATGTTTGAATTAGTTAAAATCAAGTTATTTTCTACCTTCTGTATCAATTTTGATTGAAATACAAAATATATTAATTATGTATTACAAATGGAATTTTAATCGGCAACAAACCTACAAAAATTCGTTCTCTATATGAATATATCAAACAAACTTAGATGCTGAAACAAACATGTTGAGTTGTTGGTTAAGAGAAACATTTGATTACTGAAAACAAGTGTCTCTCTTAGTTGAATAAATTTTGATTCTCTGAGAAAAATTGTGGCATTTAAAATACCGTTGAATTTTTATTTTCTTGGAATAACTTGTGATTCAGTAGTTACCTTACAGGACGACTTTTATTTGTTATATCTGAGTAATTCCTTTTTTTTTAAGTTTACCTTAAGGAACTACATCTATGCAAGTTAAGATTGTGAATTACTATTTAACACCCCAAACTCTTCAACGCTGCCATTGAATCCTCTTGCTTAAAAATTTATATGATGTACAATCTTCTTCCTAAAGAAAATGCATAAGACATGCCATTCAAATAGGTAAAATTACACTATTGGTCCCATAGATTGGGGGTCGACATATTCAGTCTCATATTTTTTTTTAAGATTACACATTTAATCCCACACTTCCCTCCAAAAAGTCCCGCTAACGGGCATGCGGACGTGACCTGCGTGTGCCGTTAGTTTTTCGCCGAAAAACGTCCCAACTTGAGACTAAATGTAAAAATCTCAAAAATCATGGAACTAAATGTGCTGATCTCCTACCTATGGGACCAAAGTATAATTTTGCCTGGAAAGATGGATTGATGATATTGTGCGAAACTCCCTTTGAAATGCGTTGAACTATTTCATGTAAATGGAAACGGTTGATGTGTTCCTAATCGGAAAAAATGCAATTTAACTCTTGTGATATTGTAAATATACAAATTATCTTTTTATAAATTTTTTTTAGTAATTTATCCCCTGTGTTTTTAAAATGCAGCAATTTACTCCCCTGTATTTTTTTAAATTAAGCAATTTATCTCTCTGGACAAGAGATAAATTGTTTTATTTTAAAAAATATAGGGATAAATTGCATTAAACCCATTTCCAAAGCATTTATTAGTTTCTTTATATTTTCAAGATTTCCCAACTGGAAAATTAAAATATTTTTGAAATTACTACTGTGAATATATGTCTTATATTATTACTCCTTCTGTATGCATTTTCCCACTTCTCTTAGAAACAGTACATCTAAGGAGTTGATGCCATATTTGGCACAACCAAACTATTAATCGAAAAATATTATATTTCTCGTCCCATAGGATAAAGATATACACTTTTTGTTCTTGCCTTTACGCGATTTTTTGAAAGAAACATTTCAAACTTTTCTCGTATTTAATTTCAAGAGCACCTTTCTGTTAAAAAATAAATGGCAAAATAACGTGTTTTGCATGTGACCATTATTTTTTTTTACGAAAAGTTATGTGACTAAATCTCGACTTTTTTTGAAATTTTGTACCAAAAATAAAATTTTGAAAAAGGAGACTATCTTTTTAGAACCTCCTATTCTTTGGACCAGAAAAGCAATTTGCTACGATATTTTCAATGCTCGAGGAGTTACTTGTATTCGGATTCGGACTCAATAAATATTCGTAGTCGTTATTTATATACTCTATTCCAACATTATCCGTAGAATATCTATTGGGTCTTATCCATATAGACAATATAATTGGGTAGGATTTGGATCTTACCATGTTAAAATAAATGAAGCAATTATACATATATATATATATATATATTTGGTAATTCTATCATCATAACATATTACTAAAAATTAGTTTATTAAAAATATTTCCTGAACTTGTGATCGATGAGAATTTAATAAAAAATAATTCAAATTATTTTTTTCTTTAAGTAAGAGCGATGAAATATTATTGATTGTAAATAATTTATTTCAATTAATTATAATTCATCGTTCTTACTTAAAAAAAAAACTCCATAATGTTTTTTTTCAAAATATCAATATGTAAATATTTAATAAATAATGTGCAAAATTTAAGAATTTTATATGACAAATAAATCTAGTGAATTGATTTATAAAAGAAAATTACAAATTCAATGATTTAAGTTAACAAATAATTATGAATTTTAATAGTATTAGATTTTACTCATTCGATACCCATACTTGGGGGTTTTTCAGGGTTTAGACCATACCTATATCCAAAATACTTATTTCAATAGATATGAATTTGGGGTTGAATCTAATATAAAAATACTAAATTCGATCTAGGTATTAGTTATTATAATGAGTTTGAATCTGGGTATTATCCGTACATTGAAAAGCCTAAATTAGATTTTAATATGTTTAGAACACTCATATATATATAGGTTTTCCTCAATATTATCTTTTTGAACCATGATTAAAAGTATTAGCCGATATATTAATCTGGAAGGATTCTTGCCAATTCGAGAATATTAGACGATAGCTATTATTCTTCATGTATATACGTATCGCCCCTAATATTTAATAATTCTCAAATATACCCACGTTACAATGATATTATCAACAATAATATCTAACATTATATTGTCGCAAACAATATATCCATTCATAAAATTTATGCTTTTTTTTCGAAGATTCCTCATATTATATATATGATTTATCTAACGTATTATTATATGTGCAATGAATATTTTCTTCTTATTATCATTCACAAATCATTTTTAGTTATAACAAGTTTCGACAATAATAAGTCACTTAATCTTATTTTAAAACTTCTCAACATAAACTACCGAGTAGTAACTTACGATTTTTATAATTTACTATTCTTACTAAATTTTTAGAATTTTTTAACATTCTATAATATATTTATTTCATATCATCAAATAATATTTTAATATACGGCGCTTGATGTAACACATCATTTATAAATATTATCATCAATACCGCAATTTTAATCTATGCTTTGCTTTCCAGCCATCTCATTTCTTGTCTTGCTGCATCCCCAGCAATGGCCCCGATGCTCAATCCAACTCCATCTCCTGGAACAATTCCTATAAAAGTTCAACCACACATGTATTCCCGATTCAAGAGGATCTATTATTTTTCGAATATATATTTATCATCATTTATTTTGGATAATATCGACAGATAATAACAATAAAATAATATTATTGATCGTGTTGGGATATTATAAACGATAACATCCGATAACGTCGTGTTGTTGCAAATATTGTGCATCGATCCGTTGGTGTAACTTATACAAATTTTTTTCGGAATTCTCTTATTGTAAACATATGATTTACTTATGGTATTATCTTCTCTACAATAATTATAATTAGTTCAGGTTTGATAATATATAATATTTTATTTAATTTTATTCTAAAACCATCTCGATACAATATACTAATGAAGAGTAATCTATGTTATTTGTATTTTATTTTATACTTTTTTTTTAATTTTTTAGAATTTTTAAACATCCTATATAATGGTTTTTTTTATATCACCAGATAATATATCAATGCATCGCTTTTGTGTGGAACAACGTCTACCATTGTTATCGCTGATATTGCGATTTTGTATGGTCTATTATTTGCGACTAAAACTGTAAGTTCCGTATTATTTGCATATTTTATGATTTTAATTATGTCGTCATTATTTGTATATTAGTATGGGTTGGTAACGATAATTTAAATACGGTTTTTTCGCACTGTTAATTTATGAAAATCATTATCATAACGGAGAAAAGTTTTATTTTTTTGTATTTAAGAAAATGGAAAAAAGTTCTTATCGTTCAATATATGTATATAAAAATAAATATTGGCTCCACTTGTAATGATTTATTTGTTTCATTTGTTTTTCAACATATAAATAATCTAAATGCAAACTATCTGATAATTATGTTTATGTATGACATAATTCAATAAAGTTGAAGATTCATTTATATAAAATCTCAAATTTATATAAATTAATTAACAACATAACCTTTAATTCTTAAATTCACTTTTTTCCCCAATTTTCCTTTTTTTTTTCTTTTTTTCATTTTAGTCCTCTAAAATTTAAAAAAATTTGTCATAAAAGTATGTAAAAACAACCATTTTTCTGAATTTGAATTTCTCCCAATATGTTGTTGGTCACCAAGAGAGCAGCCATAAACTAAGCACCAACAATTAATTTTTTGGGTAGGAAATAGCATTTTTTAAAACTTAAAGGACTAAAGTAAAAAATAAAAAGATAAATTTAAATCTAGTCCGATTAATCTCACTAGAAAAATTGTCGAAAGGACTAGTTTGAAACAAAATCCAAAATTTAGGGATCCTAACACGAGAAAATAAAAATGACGGGCTAAAGTGATTTTAGACAAAAATTTAAAAAACCATCTAGCAAGGGTATTTACCACAAAAATAAAAACACTGCCTAAACACTTAATCTCTATTCAAGTTTACAAATTTGATCATTTGAAATATTTAATGAAAATGTTAATATTTATCAAGAACACGAGAGCAAAACTTCCAACCAAAACAATCATTTCCTCATTTACTTGCAATTATACAATTAAAAAGAATATTAATATAATTAATCTACCATAGTTTTGCATGCATGACTGCATTTAATTAAACTTAATAACTCAATTACCTAAAAATTAACTGAATTAATTATAAATTCTAGTGTACGTCAGTACACTCCCACGAGAAACGAAGTCTAGCATGGAAAGAAATCCGGTTGGCATGGCAAGTTTTTTGCTCCCAAGATGGCCCAAGTTTGAATGTTTCAACGCAATCCATCTCGATTAGAGTCCCTAAACTGAGGAAATGCTGCATGTAAGAGTTCCACACGTTACTTCGAAGAATATATGCTCATTGTACATTATAAATATGTGTGGAGTCTTTCTCTTCGTCTCAAACATATCACCACCTTTCTTGATATCACAAAAACAAGCCCGTAAGTAATCAACATACGTAATATATTCATCATTTGCTCATTGAAATGCCGTTTGGAGATGGGATCCTTCAAGAATTGCCAGATGCCAAAGATGGGATTCTGCAAGAAATGCCGGTGGGGTGGCGGTTTGCACCGACCGACGAGGAGCTAATCGTCTCTTATTTGACCAAGAAAGTGTTTGTAGGGTCTTTACCAGCTCGGGTTATAGAGGAGATCGATGCAGATGAGTTTTACAACAAACGTCCTAAGGATCTTGGTAATAATTAGTGTTTGTTTTATGTATGAACGTAGACTTTATGTTGTACGTATATGTTGATGTTGTTTGTTTGGATATATGATGAGCATATATTATCTCCAATTTTATTCTTTCACCCGCACATACATATATAATAATAAGTTGAAAATGTGGTTCAGCTCGGGTTTTTTTTCGAGTATCGAACAAATGTGCAATGAAAGAAGAGGTTCAGTGAGCTCCAAGTAATGTCTATCAAACCAAGGAAGGGATCTTGTGGTCTCTAAGTAACATAGTTGATGTTCAAAAGTGAAATAAAGGAAGAGATTTTGGAGTTGTGCAACGGAGAAAGGGATCTCTTGGTCCCTAATTAACATCTATCGATGCAACCAAGGAAGGGAATTCCTCGTCTGTAAGGAAAATGTTGTTGAGGTTGTTCAGATGTGCAATTTAGTCGGGCTAAGTAACAACGATCCAGTGAAATATCCAGCTTTGTGAATTTTTTTCATATGAGATTTTTCTTCGAAAGTAAGATGGACGGAATCAAGGAGTTCTCCGAATGATAACTTTGGTTTCACATCCATTGCATGAAGAAATGTCATCAATAATTCTGACATGATAGGATGAAAATGGTGAAAATGTGCCCCATGATCTCTTCATGTTTTTTTTGCTCTAATTATCTAGAATACATACATACATACATACATATATATATATATATATCTAGCTAGAGATATACCAAATCGAAAATATTAGTCTAGCTTAAAGATTCTTACAATATGTATACTAATTACTTGATTTTGATCATGACTAATTATTACATTGCTTAGTAAATATATTTTGTCTACTTTTTCTCTTATTAGTCTCCATTTCTTTAATTCAAAGTGGAGAACCTTTCGGGCGAAAGGGAGTGGTACTTCTTCATTAATGGCGATCAATACTTCCATGGAAAAATGGAAAAAGATCGAAAGGTTGCAGACGGGATAGGGTACTGGAAATCTATTGGAAAAGAAAATCCAATCCGCGATGCTGAGGGAAATGCTTTTGCGTTCAAGATACTGTATACGTATTTTTCAGCAAACCCTACACAGAAGAACTCTAAACAGAAGAGAACACATTGGAGAATGGAAGAATTCCGATTACTAAGGCGAAGCACAAAGAATGAAGAGGTATGTTTAGTTGAATAAAACATTTTCTTTTTATTAAATTGTTTTACCTAATCATATATAGGGATGATCGAAGATGAAGGCAAACTATTTATTTATTTTTAATTACTTTTAATCATATTGAATTTCTGATAAAATACTAATAGAAATGAATTATATTATTTAATTTTTAATAAAAAAGTTTACTATGTTCATTGGTTTATTCGAGAAAAATGAGTTCAAAAAATATTTACTCTGTTCTAAAGAGTGACCTATTTTAATACAATATTTTAACTGTCTAAGTTACATGTATCATTGGTTTTTCTTTTTAATTTTATTTTATAAATTGGATAGTCTATAACTTACTACTTATGGAAATAATATGTATTAATTTTCAGCTTTTTTGACAAAAATGTACTTTATTATTTATTAATTTATATTGAGAACAAAATTCATGGCTAGCACTTTAATCATAGAAGAGAGAGGTCCTTTTTCTCTAGATTCTTACTTATTTTTTCGAAATATATATATACTTACTCTATTTCAAAGAATCATGACTAATTTTGTTATAGGAAGAACCCAAAATTTTCAATTCTAACAAATTTTATGCATATTGATTTTTTGATAATTGCAGTACTACTACTATAAATATCTAAATCTTAATACCAATCCAAATAGTTCATATAATTATTAGATTTTTTACAAAAAAAAGTTACTACATTATTTATCATTTACATTTTGAAAAAATTACCCGTTAATCATAGAAATTAGAAAATAATTAATTCGGAGAGAAAGAAATATAATTTCATCATATGATATTATTACCTAGTAAAAGCTTCAGATCATGACATTATATATATATATATATATATTATATTTAATACACTTTTTCTTGACATTGCCCTTTTCTCGTTTGTTTTTGTCAGAATTTTCATATGGAGGAGTGGGTAGTGGCAAGAATCACACGAGGAGAAGATTACAACGAAAGCAGGTTTTATTGACTTTTTTTTCCCCCTAAATAGATGATTCTCTCATTTAATTATGAAGAGGTAGTACGATGTTAATAATGTTGATTTTCTTGATTCTCTTATTTATGATCAAGAGGCAGCATAAACACATGTTAATAATGTATTCATTTTCCTATTCTTGTAATTAATAGATAAATACAGGAAAATGTCTATAACTCTTTTATTTTTTTAATAAATCTATGTCAAGGTGGGGCATTTTTTGGGTCCCCACCCTTCTCAATAAACTTCAAAACTCAATTATATAAATATTTGAAACTTAATTGCCAAGTTGTTTTTTTATTTTTATTTATTGTTTTGGTCTAATAGTTATAGACACAGTCACACACAGACATATATATATATACATATTTTTATTGCATACAAAAAAGAACTGCATGCACGTGAAATTAAGAAACAAAAAACAAAAAAACACAGTTGATAATATAAATAATTAATAGTATTTTTAAGTATGTGTGTTTGTGGAATTATTACGGGATTTGTGGAAGCAACATTCGTCGCAATTGATATATTGTTGTTCGTCACAGACCAGCCCGTCGCAGATATCGTCACAATTCTGGGTTGCCTACAATTATATATAAGGTCGTTATGGCTTTGTTGCTTATTTCTTCGAAGGTATAGTGGTCGTATAGGATTTTTTATAAATTTACAAGGGACGATTTTTATAAGAAACTACGTCGGGCACTAGAAATAATTTTATATTGGCTCCTAATTGAGAAACTGTCGGGAAAATTAACAATTTTGAGAATAACATCACTTTCCGTTGCAATATTCCAGTAAGAAAAATTGAATTTTTTTATAGTTTAAATGTAATTTTGGTCCTCTAACTATAGCCAAATTCTGTTTTAGTCATTTAATTTGTTAGGGTTTGGATCTGAATTGCTCAATTTTGGAACTTTTTTTGCTGAAAAATTATCCAATCCGTCGGAAATTTCCACGTGGAGCCCATGTGGACCTTTAAATTAGGGCTGAGACATAATTGGTTATTTTAAGCTGACTTGGCCATTTTTCGATTTTAAAAAAAAAATTGATGTGGCATAAAAATCCACATCACACACTTGATAGGAACACCGAGGGCGTCCAACAAGCAAAAAAAATTCAAATGGATAAAGTGGTCCGTGACCTGAGGAATGTAAATAGTCAACCACGTTATATGAACGTGACCTACCACTTAGAACATTCAACCAACCACGAGCACGAGTAAACCAATCCACACAACGACACACTTGGGTCGAGCATGAATTGGAGGCTTTGTGAATTTGAATCACCAATCTAATAGACTAGATTGACAAAGCAACGGTTTCACCAAAGTTAAAACAAGTGTATAACTTTCCAAAGTAAGAGAACACTCAATATTTTATAAACTAGATCAATTTTTGAATAATTTGATTGTATCCCGCATGCATGGCTGGTATGTGCCTTTTATAGGCCTAAAACACTTCCAAATTAACATTTGAATCTCTCCCCCTCTTAGTCCTAGGTAATCCCAAAAACAAAGTCTATTAAAATATCTTCCAAGGTATACTAGGAATAGGGAGAGGCATGTACAATCCATGGGGATTAAGCTTTGATTTTGCCTTATGACAAACTAGCATTTTCCCACAAACTTCTCAACATCTCTACGCATTTTTGGCCAATAAAAGTGTTTGTTCAAGACTCCCAAAGTCTTAGAAATACCAAAGTGACCCATCAAACCCCCAGAATGTGCTTCCTTTAACAATAATGAATGAATAGAACAATTAGGAATACAAAGCTGGTTGGCTCGAAATAAAAATCCATTATGCAAATAGAATTTGTCCCATCCAATGCTTGGGCTGCAATTTCCAAACACCTTACCAAAATCAACATCATTAGCATACAAATATTTGATGAACTCAAAACCAAGAATTTTAGCATCCATTATTGAAAGTAAAACACACCTTCTTGAAAGTGCATCAGCAACAATGTTCTCCTTACCTTTCTTGTGTTTGATCATATATGGAAATGACTCAATAAACTCTACCCACTTTGCATGTCGATGGCTAAGCTTGCTTTGACTTTTAATATACTTGAGTGCTTCATGATCAGAATGTATTATAAACTCTTTTGGCCACAAATAATGTTGCCAAGTTTTCAATACTCTAACCAATGCATAAAGCTCCTTGTTATAGGGTAGTTAAGTGTCGGCCCACTTAGTTTCTCACTGAAATATGCAACCGGTCTTCCTCCTTGCATAAGAACTCATCCTATGCCAATCCCACTTGCATCACATTCAATTTCAAAAGTCTTACCAAAGTCGGGAAGGGCTAGCAAAGGTGCATGGGTAAGTTTCTCTTTTATAGCTTGAAAGGCTTTCTCTTGTGTGTTTCTCCACTTGAATGGAACATTCTTCTTGGTTAACTCGTTCAATGGGGCTGCCATGGTGCTAAAGTCCTTCACAAATCGCCTATAAAAGCTTGGAAGGCTGTGAAAGCTCCTCACTTCTCCAATAGTGGTGGGGGTTGGCAATCTCGAATAGCTTTGACATTTTCTTCATCAACTGTGATTCCTTCACCACTCACAATAAAACCAAGGAAAACAACTTTGTTAGTGCAAAAGTCACACTTTTTCAAGTTTCCAAACAACCTTTCCTTTCTTAGAACCTCTAGGACTTGTTTTAAATGTGTTACATGCTCTTTCATGGTCCTACTATAAATAAGGATGTCATCAAAGTACACTACCATAAATTTTCCTATAAATGTACGTAAAACATGATTCATCAATCTCATAAATGTGCTAAGTGCATTACTAAGTCCAAATGGCATAACTAACCACTCATAAAGCCCATGCTTTGTTTTGAAAGCGGTTTTCCACTCATCTCCTTCTTTTATCCTAATTTGATGATAACACTTTTCAAATCAATTTTAGAAAAGATAGTTGAATCATTTAACTCATCAAGCATATCATCTATCCTAGGAATAGGTGGCGATATCTTATCGTTATGTTGTTAATGGCTCAACAATCAACACACATCCGCCATGTGCCATCCTTCTTAGGCACGAGCAACACCGGAACTGCACAAGGACTAAGACTCTCCCTCACATAACCTTTGGCCATCCATTCTTGGATTTTTCTTTGAATCTCTCTGGTCTCTTCGGGATTGGTATGGTATGCTGGGCGGTTTGGCAAGGATGCTCCCGGAATGAAGTCAATTTGATGTTCTATCCATCGAATGGGTGGCAAACCTGGTGGCATCTCATCCAGAAAGACATCTTCATAATTCTACAAAGGAGATGTAACAACACTAGGCAAAGAAGAGGTTAGGTCGTTAGAATTCAACATAGCCTCTTTGTACACAAGTACTATAAGGTTTTGTCGAGAAAATAAAGCTTCCTTGATTTCACTCTTCCTAGCAACTAGTAAACTCCCTTTCTCTTCTTTTTCCCTCTCCTTTTTTTTCCTCTCGTAACTTTGCTTTCTTTTTCTCCATCTTTTGAATCTTTCATTCTTTTTTCACTCTCATTTTCACTTTCTTCTTTTCCTTTCTCTTTCCTTTTCTCACACTCTCTTTTTTTTTTCTCTCAAGATTTTATCTTGCAAAATCTATTTTGGTATCATCGGATTGAGAGTTATTGATTTTTCGAAGCACAAAAGAGTAACGATTTTGGAATCCATCATGTGTTAAATGCCTATCAAACTGCCATGGTCTTCCCAATAGTATGTGGCATGCTTTCATTGCTACAACATCACATAAAACCTCATCCTTATATCTTCCAATTGAAAACAATACCTTTACTTGCTTGGTCACCTTCAGTTGTCCACACTCATTCAACCATTGAAGCTTGTTTGGGTGGTGGTGCTTGATAGTAGGTAGACTTAATTTTTGAACCAATTCAATACTTGCCACATTGCAACAACTACCACCATCAATAATCATACTACATACCTTTCCATGAACTTGACAGCGTGTATAGAACAAGTTTTCTCTTTGGCAATTATCTTCCTCCAACATTTGGGCACTAAGGGTTCTTCTAGTAACAAGCAATTCTCCTTCTTCGGCATCCTCTCCATCACCATCTTCTTGTGATATTCTTCTTTTATCAGTGATTTCTTCCTCAGTTTCCAACTCTCCATGATTGTTGAAGATCATTGTACGTCGGTTAGGACACTCACTTGCTATGTGTCCTCTTCCTTGGTACTTGAAACACTTTATATCACGATTTCTTGAAGAATTGAGTTCGGGTTGTACCTTTTTGGTAGCAACTTTGTCACAATGTTTAGGATCTTCCTGCTTGAATCTTGAAGTAGAAGGAGTGTCTTTCTTGGGGTTGTTCTTCCATGGACCGAATGTCAACGAGTTAGAAGTCCTCCTCAAAAGTCCTCTTCGCTTGAGTTGTTGTTCCTACATAGTGGTGCATCTCCACAACATCGACAATATCCCGATTGAGCCCATGCAAGAAACGAGCCATAGTTGCTTCGTTGTCCTCTATAATGTTAGTTCGAATCATGGCAATCTCGATCTCCTTGTAGTACTCATCAACACTTTTAGAACCTTGAGTAAGACGTTGGATATGGTTGTGAAGCTCACGACGATAATAGGATGGAACAAACCTTCTCCTCATGATAGCTCTCATCTCTTCCCATGTTGTGATGAGACGTTCACCATTCCTAACCCGTTCCTTTTGCATCTGATCTCACCAAGCAAGAGCATAATCAGTAAACTCAAGAGCTGCGAATTTTACCTTTTTACTCTCTGAGTAGTTGTGGCATGAAAAGATTTGCTCGACATGCATCTCCCACTCCAAATACACTTCGGGATCACTATGAATGGTGACCTTAACTCTAGTGGTAGGTCATGTTCATATACATGGTTGACTATTTACATTCCTCAGGTCACGGACCACTTTATCCATTTCTATCCTATGCCGTAAAGATTGGACCACCCACGGTCGATACCATATCAACACTGATGTGGAAAAGAGGGAAAATACTCAGCAGCACATCATGCACGTGATTCACTCTAAATAAAAGCCAAATCCCTAAAATGACGAACTCAGCAGCCCTAAAAAAACCCGATTCTTTCTCCTCCAAATCGCATTCACGTAATCCCCGAAAATCCGACGAAAACAATAGGTTTTCACTTTCACCTGGTGCACGATGGTGATGAAACGGCCTGAGCGTTCTTTAGGCTTTGCCTCCGCCTATGTACCATAAGTATCTTTATGTTTTAATGTAATTTTTTTTGTTGTTCTGTGAGTTATTTGTCTGTCTTTTGCTGTAATTTCTTTGTGTTGTTTATTGCTTGTGGTCCCAAAATGTTTTTTCTTTAGTGTATTGTTGGTATATGTGTTGTCACTTTCCAAATATTGTTTATTGCTTGTGGTCCCATGATTTATGATTTATATGTTTTTTTAATGCTCTACTTGTACGTACTGTTACTGTTCAATGACATATATATATATATATATTTTCAATTATTATACAGATCCTAAGAGTGATTCTATTACACTTTTTGTGCACTATGATGGTGTAGCCACGCATGTTCTGAAAGGCATGTACATAGGGGGTAGTGTCTGTAAATTTAACTATGTTTTGCCTAAAGAGTGTTGTATGGAGACATTGAATATTATATGTGATAGTGTTGGGATAATGTTGGGATAATGAGGGGTAGAAGATTTTACGTACTTGTTAACAAAGGGTTTAAATTATTATTTGATAACAATAATTTCAAAAGGCAATGGAAGAGGTTTAAAAAAGATAGAGAGATGTCAGTATATGTGGAAGTGGGTGAGGGGCTTGAGGGTGTTGAGGTTGGTGAAGGGGCTGAGGGTGAGGGTGGTGAGGGGGCTGATGTTGGGGAGGGGACTGATTTTGGTGAGGGTAAGGGGGCCGACTACTTAGTTGATAGTGATTTTGAGATGGAGCAAATGAATGAGGGGGGGGGGGGGGGTTGTGGGTGCAAAGACCGG
>NC_026147.1:10447453-10487829 GCF_000512975.1 Sesamum indicum
AAGAGGGGGGGGGGGGGGGGGGGGGGGGTTATTAGGCTAGAAGCACTAGTTAGGGAGGAATGTAGTGAATTTGGTGAATCTGAAAATGAAGAAAAAGATGTTATTGACAATGATGGGGACCTAGATGAACATAGGGACTTAGATGGGGAGGGAACTGGACCTTCTTACCATGTCTTTAACCTTGAAGAAACTTATGACCCAACCTTTGAATTGGGGATGATGTTCAGCAATAAAGTTGAATTTAAGAAGGTATTGCAGTCTTGTGCAATAAAGACCAAGAGAACAGTAAAATTCATCAAAAATGACAAAGTGAGGGTATATGCAAAATGTGGAAATCCTGCCTGTGAATGGACAATGCATGCAATTAAAGTAAAGGGTGAAGAAACTTTCCAGATAAACCTCTTGAGGGACCATCGTTCATGTCCTCAAATTTTTGAAGTAAAACATGTGAAGACAAATTGGATAAAAGATAAGTACTTATAAAAGTTTAAGTCTGATTTAAAGAGATGTGTGATGAGATTTAAAGTGGACATAATAAATGAGTTGACGGTGAATGTGTCTAGGCATCAGGCTTATAGAGCCAAAAAAGCAGCATTAAGGGAACTTGAAGGCAGTCCTCAATGGCAGTATAGAAAACTTTGGGACTATTCGGAGGAGATAAGAAAGACTAATCCTATGTCTACTGTGATTGTGGGAACTGAATAGATAGATGGGGAGGAAAGATTCAGTAGATTTTGTGTGTTTTGGGGCATTGAAGACTGGGTTTAAAGCTGGATGTAGGCCTATAATTGGGGTTGATGGGTGTCACTTGAAGGGGCCTAATGGGGGTATTCTTCTCAGTGCAATAGGTGCAGATTCAAACAATTGTTTATTAACCGATCAGGGTTTTGGAGGTGAGGGAGGCAAATTTGTATGTGTGATTTTCTTGATTAATAACAAGGTTGATTATATAGGAGAAATTATAGGAACCAAAACCTAACAGAAATTGATTAGTGGTTTCCGAGTGTATTAGGACTTTATGTACGTTGAATTCTTCACCCTTTACCCTTTACTTTAAGGAAACACAAACTTAATATAAAATTTTTGGTTTTTTCTTAATTATAATATGAGTTGGGTAAGCTTTGGGTGTTCACTAATATAGTAATGGGATAATTACATATATATTCCCTAATTTATGGTCTAATTTACATACGAATGATATATTAATTAATGTATATGTAAATTTTTAAAAAAATAAGAATAATTTGTATAAATATAAATTTATCTGTTAACCTAAAATTATTGAATTTGTAAATTTTTTTATAGACCAATCGGTTAATAAATTTACTTGACATCTAAATTCAATTCATGCAACGATGTGATATTATTGTATAACTTGAGTAAGGTGTATAAAATTAGTAAAAAGTGGAATTCCGTTAACTCCCATTATAAATTAAAAATAAAAGAGAGAGGGTGAGATAAGCTAATGAAAATAAAGTATTCTATTGAGTTCCAACGAACAACGAACAACCTTCAAATGAAGAGACCCCCCTATTTATAATAAAAGTCTCCTACGAATCTAGACTTAGGGGGGATAAGTATATAATTAATTCTAAAAAGGTAAATAAATCACAAATAACATGTTTTAAGGAATCCTTTTCAAATCTAAGTACATCATTCCTTTTTCTCTTACAGAAATCACTCCTTATCTAATTTTCACCAATTATTGAATATGCTGTAGTGAATAAAGAATGCAGAGAGACTTGGGAGTGGTTTCTAATTGTGTTGAAGCATGATCTTAATATAACTAGGGAATATGAATATATATTCATGTCTGATAAACCAAAAGGCTTGATGCAAGCATTTGAAGAAGTTTTCCCAGGGTGTGATCACAGATTTTGTTTGAGGCACTTACATAATAACTTTAAACAAACTGGGTTTAGGGGTTTAGCATTCAAGAATGCATTGTGGAATGCTGCCAAAGCATGTACTGTGAGTGAGTGGAAAATGAGGATGCAAGAAATGAAAAATCTGTCACAGTAAGCTTATGACTGGTTTAATGATAAACCTGCAGTTCAGTGGACTAGGTCTCACTTCAGTGAGTCATCTTCATGTGATATGTTGTTGAATAATGTGTGAGACATTCAATGCATGCATTTTAGATGCAAGAGAAAACCAATTCTTACCATACTTGAATGGATTAGAGAATACCCTATGAGAAGAATGCAAGAAAATAGAGATAGGGGTGCAACAAAGTGGAAAAACAGATTTTGTCCTAAAATACAACAAATCTTACAGAAACATGCAAATAAGGTATCTGATTGTATGCCCATCAAAGCTGATGATCTCCATTACCAAGTATCTTATTTTGATGGTAGTCAACATTGTGTGGATCTTGGGTCAAGGAGTTGTAGTTGTAGGAAGTGACAACTGTCAGGCATACCCTGTAAGCATGTTTGTTGTGCCATTTATCACAAAAAAAGGACCCTTCAGATTATGTGGCAGATTATTACACAGTTGAGACTTATAGGAGTGTATAACCCTGCAATACAACCAATGAGTCATGTGGTCTTGTGGTCTGAGTCTTGCATAATTTCTCCTCTACCTCCCAACTTTGGAAGGGGAGCAGGGAAGCCTGCAAAGGCAAGAAGAAGAGAGAGTGATAAACCTACATTGAAGAACAAAAAGTAAAGCAAGAAGAAGCAAGTACAGAAGCTCAGAAGGCATCAGACCACAGTTTGCTGCAGAACATGTGGGGAACATGGGCATAATACAGCCAAGTGTCCAGAAAGAGTACCACTTCGAACACAAGAGGTTTAAAAAAACTTGTAGTTTTTTTCTGTTTTGCAAATGTAATATTTATCTTCTAATTCAGTTTTAACCTTCACTTTTGTAGATGCCTGAAGCAAGATTCAACACAGAAGGCCCAAGTACTAATATAGAAGGCACAAGTGCTAATACTAGAGTAAGAAAGAATGAATACAATGCATGCATTTTGGATTGCTTTTCTATTTTAATGACTCTTGCATTTTGGATTGCTTTTCTATTTTAATAGGCTGGCAAGAGAAAGAAAAAAACTCATGAAGGAGCAGTTAATACAGAAGGCACAAATGTTAGAGTAAGAAACAATGTTTGAAAATGTACTTATAACAACATTAAATTTCTATTTTAATGCCTTTTGAATTGATGTAATAGGCTGGCAAGAGAAAGAAGAAAGCAGGACAAGAAACTCAAGTTGGCAAACAGATGACAAACTCAACTGTAAGTTTAAGCATCTGCAATTTTTTTGAAGTTCTTCCAAACTAGTTCAATTCATCTATTAATTTTTGAATTTTGCTTTTCACAGGAAACACAAGGTGTTACCATTCTTCCACTTTTGCCCCATGAAGAAGATCCCATGGATGAATCCTGTGTTGAACCCTGTATCACACAACAGGAGTCTCAAGTTGCAGCAACTCCAGTATACAAGAAAGGTCCATCAATGTATCAACAACTGAATCAAACCAGCACTTAACTTTACAACCTAGAGTCCAAATTCGAGCACCTCCACCTATGATGGGCAACCAAGGGTTACCAGTTTTTTTCCAACACATCAAGAGCACCACAAGGAAACCGTGCTGCAATAATAAGAGAAGGAGGACAAAAGTTTTTAGGTTCAAGCCAGATTAGTTCATCAGATGCTTCGTTCATTAGGTTGACAATCGTATTTTGTTGTTTTTGCTCTTTTTGATGTAAAGCTGGATGCAAACTTTTCACAGCTTATTTTGTTTCTTTAACTCTGAATTTTGCACATATGTTTGCATAAACAAGAACCTTATGTCATTGTGAAGTGAATGAAAAGTTGCTCTTTTACAGATGTTCAATTCCAGTGTTCAAGATGTTTAATTCCATTTTTTTTTCATTTTTTCGATGTTTACTTCCAGTTTTTTAGTTTTTCCAAATTCTACATTCCAGGCTTTTTTCAGTTTTTGCAGATGCTCAATTCCAGGCTATTTATTTCAGTTTGTGCAGATGCTCAATTCCAACATGTTTACATCAGTTTTGCAGATGCTCATATTTAGTTCCGTAAACCAAAAATCTAATGCTCCCATGAACAACAAATAAAGATAAAATCAATTACACTTGTATATTACCAAATATCATATCGAATCAAAACCAATTACACTTGTACATTCGATAATTGTAAAGGAATATTTTTCTTCTACTACAACAGCAACAACAACATAAAATTTATCTAACTACCTACCTACCTATTTCAACAACCAACACAAAATCATCCAAAGCAATGTTAAGCCAACTAAATTCTTTTTATTTTTGTTGTTTCTCTTTCTCAGCACTTCAACCTCTGCTTCCAGGTCATTTATTCTCCTCAGCAAACCTGGAATAATGGCTCAGCCCTTTGGTACATTGGGGGATCCTCCCATGCCAAAAACCTACACCCTCCTCAAAAATCACAAAATCAGCCTTTCAACACAACAAAAAAGAATATTTTTAGAGAAATTCCAACCCAAGGTGGGTTTTCTTACCTTGTACTGCCGATAGGAGTGAAACCTTCTCCCTGGGTTCTCGTTCGTCCATGTCGTACGCATCACCGTGGGCCTTCCACAATGACACTCGTTCGAACTTGTAATAGCAGACATTGAAGGAATTTTAGCAATAGAGGTGGCGAGCAGAGGGAAACCGATTTAGGGTTCTTCATTTGGCAAATGGGGCTTCTGCATTCTCTTATAAAAAGCGCACGATGTGCTGTTGCTGCTGAGTATTTCCCTCTTTTTCCACATAAGTGTGTGATGTGAATTTATATGCGACGTCAATTTTTTTTTTAAAAAAAAATGGCCAAGTCAGCTTAAAATAACCAATTATGTCTCAGCCCTAATTTAAAGGTCCACATGGGCTCCACGTGGAAACTTCCGGCGGACTAGGTAATTTTTCGGAGAAAAAAGTCTCAAAATTGAGCAAATAAAATACATAGAGGACCAGATCCAGACCCTATCAAGTGAAAGGACTAAAACGGGATTTGACTATTATTAGAGGACCAAAATTGCATTTAATTCTTTTTTATTGTATCACACATGTTTGCAAAAATATTTTCAACAATAATTTATTTTGCAGTGGAGCTCTGGTCAACAATTTCGTTACAAAAGTTGTCATCTCATGTTTGCAAAATTTTTCATTGTCAATTTTGTTGCCAATTCCATTACAAAAGTTTTCTAGCCTGTTCTACAACATCTTGAATTTGTGCAGTTATGTCGTTATGTTTTTAGATTGTTCGTCGCGAATTATGTTGCAAATAATTGATGTATATTTTATACTTTGATAATTGTAGTCAGATTATTCCATTGGATGTCAAATTCTTGCGGGAAACTATTATGTCATTGTAATTATATATGATAGTCGATTTTCAAATCAGATGTTTAGATAAAATAAATTGATCATATGGTATATATATAAATATATAATCACATAAATTTACGTGATGCTTACCATCCACTCAATCTAATCCTTTCTACACATGGTGTGGTCTCGATTTACTATAGAGAGGTTCTACACTTGACCCCTCTAAGTGAACGGATTCGAAAAAGGATTTGTAGTCAATGCGAGCGGCAGATCAGAAAACGAAGAAAGGTATACTTTCGTGGTTACGTTTTCTCTTCGTTTCTCTTTATCCTTTGCCACTTATAAATGCATGTTTATTTTATATAACTTTTGTGTATTTGCACCAGACTCCCGGGAATGATCAAAGGGTACAACCATTTGATTTGATTTTTATTGCATTTGGTTTTAATTTATCGTATTTCACGCTTCCGCAGCGTTTCCTGGCTGACTCGTTCCCTTTTAAGATCCCGTTGGCGAATCCCACGTTGTGGTTGGACATACCCAAACCTGGGTTATTTGAAGGTAGCACTTCCAAGTGTGATTTTGATTGATCTACTCAAAGATAGAAAATTTGTCCCGTCCACTAAAGTTTGATACCAGGCTCAAACCTGGGTTATTTGAAGGTAGCACTTCCAAGTGTTCTAAATTTGCCATTTCTTTCTTTTCTTCTTTTAAAGGACTAGCCATGGTATATTTCTGTTGTCTGGTATGAAGTTTTCCTTTTCTATTTCAAGAGCTGAGGGTGAGGAAAAGTATCGAAAACTATCAAGAGATGACTCTAATACCATATAAAGAGGCACAATTTTACAAGAAATCCATGAAATTCAAGAAAGTTTATGTATTATAGCAAGAAATAGGCGTAGAAGAAAACAGAGAGTTGTTACTTATAAGTTTTGGCCGTCTGGTTCCTCATCTTGGTGATACCATTGAGTTGTGGCATGGTAGGAGGTGTTCATTGAGAGAGAATCTCATTTTTCTTTAAATACTTTACAAAATCGCCACCTAAATACTCTCTAGATCGAAGAATTGATTTTGTGGCCAGTTTGGACTTGTTTTTTTGAACTTTTTGAACTTTTCAGACATTTCACACTTATGCATATAACTAAAATAAGAATAATCTTCGGTAAATGTACTTCTGACCTGAATATTTTGTGACCCATAAATATTTGAATGGATCAAATCCAACAGATCATAAGAACTCAAATATATATTTCTTAATTTATTAGGTTTTTTGGTGCGAAAATAAGGATGTGAAAAATAAAAATTATTTGCAATATACACAATGGCATATGGTTTGATAGTATTTGAAAGGGTTAATAGCAAACCCTCCCCCAACATATGAGGAGTGTTGCACTTTACCCCAACCATTTTTTTACACTCGGCCATCCAACATTTTCTTTTTGTTACGTTTTCCCTTGTTTACTTTCACGAGAATCAAATGACAATATTTTGATTGTGTGAACACAACCAGAAATTCATTTTTATTTTATTTATTTATTTAATTTAAGTCCATCCTAAAGCGTGTGTGTTCTTGCAATCGGAATTATCCCCTTTGATTCACCTGAAAGTGTTAAAAAAGTAAGCACAACAAAAAGAAAAGATTGGACGATCGAAAAAAAAAAGCCAATTGGGGCAAAGTGCAAAATTCCTTTTACTTTGCAACATGTGTGATATAACCATATTTTAAGATGGAGGAATTTGCTATATTATTTATACATTTGAAAAGATGAGGTAGGATTTATTTTTTCAATATTTTGAAGAAATACTTAAACATTAGACTAGAAAAACATCTACAATTATTGTAATAAAATTATATCAGCGTGGCTTTAGAAGATATGACTGAGAAGAAAAATGAAAAACACTCGATATGCTATGTGTAGCACGTGGCTATTATCCAAAAGGCCAAAAAATTGACAGCCATTTGCTCATTTTTTGTCAAATTCATAATGAAATATGAGGAAATAGCTGAAACTGAAAAAAATTTAATTTACGAGACTATTCATGAGAATCCCATAAGTAGTTGGCTGAAAAGTGTATATGTTTTAAGATATAGGATGAAATTTGCAATTCTTGACTAGATTGTGTGTTGTGAGAATATCGCGCCCCAAAAAGTAGGATTCTTACTTTAGGTGCGATTCTCGGGACGCGACCTAACCAAAATTATAATAATAATATACTCACCATAATTGAAATCAATAACTTGAACAACTATGAATCCTAACCATTCAACCTCATTTCTATTAGCATTGATCTCTTTCTTAGGTAAATCAATTCTCGACTTAATCAATTTATCACCTATATCTGAAGGAAGAAACTTAAATTATGTAAGCAAAAGCTTAGTGAGGCTATGAGTGGGTGCACAAGGAAGAAAATATTAATAATGAAAAACTCGATCAAAATACTTAAAACATGACTATTGACTGGCAACAATAGCAATTATACTTGTGAAAATCATATCAGGCAGGAATGATCGCCACCTTGTTACTCCCGAAAGACAGTTTACTACTTTATCCTCCATGAGGAAGCGATCCCATGGCCGTATTGAATTGATCATTCCTAGGTACATGGCGGCGCTAATCACACACAGACAACCACTAGCCTGCTCGTGAAAGGACGCCCAAGTGGGAATTGAATGACAAAACCTCAATTAGTAGCACAATGCTATCCTACCGCGTCCCGCGAACCGTCCAACCCTGGGCCCATTGACCACTTAGCAAGAACTGCATGATCACATCCATGAATCCAATCGAACAACTCACATAGATGATAGACCATTTAAAGACCACATATAATTAAATATAACGACAAACAAAATAATATCAAAATAAATGAGACCTCTTAGATACTCATATGGATTCTAGAGGTAACTCCCAACGAAAGTTTATAATAAATACCAAAATTACACATGATTAACATAATAATCACGTTATAGCACTTAACTCCATAGAGTTCCAAAGGCCCGTTCAAATCCAGTAAATAACCATATTTTGTATTTATTTTCATTTATCAATGAACAATTTTCAAAATTATTTTAGTCAAGTTCGTTGAAGGAAAGACTACTTTTGATATGTATATATAGTCATGCACGAGATACATATATTCCTTTAATTTTATAAATACTAATATAACTTTAAATAATACTCACACTAAGTTCCAAGACAAGACCTACCTCGTGGCATTTTCCGATCATTCCAATATCCTCAAAGGTATGAGGATGATAGCCATTTTCACTTGAATGTAGTAATATACACGTTGTATATATATATATATATATATATATATATATATATATATATATATATAATAATAATAGTATTGGGTTTGGTGGAATTTTATAGACATGCAAGGTGTTAGGCTTAATTACACGTGCTACCATCTCAACAATCTAATTCTTTTTTTAATTTTTTACTTTACCTTTTTTAAGGTTTAGATATATTTATAGAATTTATAATTTAGTCAAATTAATTTCTCAACTTATATAAATATTGGATCCCAAAATTTTTTGAAAGTTTTAATTTAGTTATTTGAAATTCTCAACAGAACCCGGACCAAAATCTAAATAGCTTCCCAACAGCCGTAACAATGAGGGTTAAAACCTACTTTAATTCACGCTGTGGCATGGAGAAAGAAGCATCAGAGCACTTAAAAAGATTTTTTCTATCAAAAGCACATACGTTAGATAGAGATTTGGAATTTTTTAATCCAAACAAATTAAGTAATTAAGTTTTATGTAGTTTCTTTTTTATTTCAAATTAATAAACCTTAGTCATATGTGAAGAAGAATAAATTTCATGAGTGATAATAAATTAATATATTAAAAATGATACATAATATTTAATATAATAATTCATAGTCTACTTTTTTATTTTAATTCGTTTCTTCTACTAATCAAAAAGGTTTTAGCAGAAAGTCGTGCAGTGCATTCCGTTGCTCTGGTGTGGGCAAAGTAAATAAAAGAGGAGGGGAAACTGCAAGTTTAGTCCTGTAATTTAAGAGTGATATTTTTTATTTTGTATGAATTGATTTTGTAATTTAATTTTGCAATTCTAAAATTTTGGTCCTATCATTTTAGAGATTACGGGTTCGAACCCGCTGTATGTGTGGGACGATGTTGTCTAATACATAGTAGGAGTATTGTCTATTGCAATAGTAGGTGTTGTTGAGCAGGATATAATTGTGATTTTAATCGATTTATTTCAATTAATAATAGTTCATCTCTCTCTTACTTAAAAAAAACTTTAAAATTTTGGCAATTTTATTATTTTTTTTCATCCAAGTTAGCTGAAAAATTGCATGTTACTTGTACATGACCTAATAAAATTTGGGATTCCAGCAAAAAAGTACTAAAATTACCAAAATTTTAAAGTTATAAGACTAAATTGTAAAGATAAATTTTTGTAGGATCAAATGTCACCCTCTTAGTTATCGGATTAAAATTACACTTTTTTCCGCTTATTAGTATATATTAAAAATTTTAGAATAAAATCTATATAACATTGTTCTCTGACTTGAATTTGACAGAATCTTATTCGATCTATTGAAAATGTTTGGACAGAATGAGGTGTTTAACAGGAAAATTAATCAAAATCCTCAATTTTTGGGATTATGTTTCCTTTCTTGAATTCAATCAAACGAAAAGATATGTCTGAAAATTAAATTCTCAAAAAAAATATCATTTCCTGTCAAAGAAACAGGAAAGAAGTAGTCATAATACGATGTTATTGGATATTATTGTTCGTCCTCATACAACCAATCATCGATAATATAAAAGGCAAAATTGCAAAATTGATCCCGTAAGTATAGGGGGTGGCAAAATTGGGACCATAGCTACAGGACTGGCAATTTTAGTCCTGTAAGTATTGATTTTTTAGCAATTTTGGTCCTTCCGACCAAAATTGCCCAAAAACGTAGCGGAGAGATTTGGGGATTAGGGTTTCGACGTACACGTGCGCAACTTAAACACCTGGGAGCTTGTGTGGCTAATGACATGGCTAATAATGTGGCTTAGGCGGGAAAGAGACTGGCTATGGAAGTGTCGGCTTTCACGTTTTCATCTGGGCTTGGGCAAGAAATGGAGGGCCCGGCTGAGTCTCCGATGTCGGATTTCATTCACATGAAGTCTATGTCTTCCAGCTCAAGCGAACTGCACCGGGAGCTATGTGCACTGCGGATCCTCACGAAATCTCCTTGGGCGACGAATTTGAGTTCCGCCATTCTAAATGGGGCAAAAGGGGGAGGTGGGGGCAGTGGGATCAGCGGCGATGGTGGGGCAATGGTCACGTTCTCGTTGTACTGTGGGCTCGATTTTGTGGGTTTTGGTGGCTTGCCGGTGTTGAGATGGCGGAGACGGGGAGGAGTTGTTGGGAAAGGAGGTGGTGCAGGGGGTGGGTGGTGGTAACGTTTTTGAAGCGCTGGCTTTTGCTTCTATTTTTGAATAAAGAATTGAGTATTGATGAAGGCGGCGGTGGAGGTGGCGGGGGCGGCGGAGCTGTGGAGGACTGTTGGAATCGCTTGCTTTTGCTGCTTGTTTTTTAATAGATTATTGAAGGTGGAGAAGAATTCTGAGTGGCACGGTTGTAAATATCTCTATTTTACACTCTCTTCTTTCTCTTCCTTTAACCTTTGTACAACGAAGCTATCCCTGTCGCGATTTCTTTTGTTGTACCACTCTTCTTCTAGTGAATCGTTGAACATATTTCCACTAAAAACTGAAACTTTGCTGCTGGTATCGGTGCTGGAGGCGATGGCGGTGGCTTCGACGGCGGGGGTGGAGGAGGAGGTGCCGGAGGAGGCACTGATCGTTGGTTTTCTCTAATTTCAGCTTCATCCACATCATTAGCCATGTAAACTCCTATGCGTTTAAATTGTGCACGTGGACGTCGGAACCCTAAGCCCCAAATATCTCCGCCGCGTTTTTTGGCAATTTTGGTCGGAAGGACCAAAATTGCCAAAAAATCAATGCTTACAGGACTAAAATTGCTAGTCTTGTAGTTACTGTCCCAATTTTGCCATCCCCCTATACTTACGGGACCAATTTTGCAATTTTGCCAAATATAAAATTCTGATAATTTTAGTCCTTTTTTACTGAAATTCTCAATTTAATTGTGTTATGTTCAAGTTACATGCAATTTTTCGACCAATTTAACTGAAAAAGGATTAAAATTGCTAAAATTTGAAGTGATAGGACTAACTTGTGGAAAATCAGTTCATATAGACTCAAAATTGCCAATTCCTATATTACAGGACTAAAATTGCATTGTTTCCTTAAGAGGATATTTAATAATTGGGTTAAATGCAATTTAACCCCTTGTGATATGTGAAATGAGCAAATACCCCCCTATGAAAAAAAATTAGCAAATTATCTCTCCGTGTTCCAAAAAATGAAGCAAATTACACTCTATCTATGGTTTAGATAGGGGGTAATTTGCTTCTTTTTTCAAAATATAGGGGGTAATTTGCTATTTTATTTTTTGCAGGAATTATTTTTGCTCATTTCTCAAATTACAAGGGGCAAATTGCATTTTCCCCTTTAATAATTACACCTTTACACATTGTTGTAAATTCTAGAGAAAAATAATATGTTCCATAGGATATCCTAGGAAAGTTGCAAAGATATATCCCACATGAAATATTTGTGGGAGATCTCTTACTACCTAAGAAGACATCAATCTAAAGATATTTAACCCAGAAAAATATGTAGTATTAATGATATTTTAGAACTCTATATAAACTGTCTTCTATAGCCATATGATGAGATTGATCTCTACCACACATTTGAAGATCTGACTGCTATAAGAAGGTAATCGTATTCATTTGTCCCCTTGGTAACAACAAATATTGCCAATTATTCCAAAGAGTTTATCCTATTTTCCATTACTAGTATTTGCCCAAATTATTATATATGTTTTCAGCAATTACTAACATCTCCAAATTAATAAACATAAAAAACTACTCTACTAAATACGAGTAGTTATGTAAAGAACATGACTTCGATAATTATAACAATTCTTACTATATGAACACATGAACCACAGTATAATATTAGGCTTTTTCCTTTTCAAATACACAAATTTTGAGATAAACATAACTATGTCAGATACACTTACTTCTTCTTAGTATTATTATTAACTTTTTTTTTTACGTATTAGTACTTCCAGCAAGCCTTTGCCCCAGTCCCTTGGATTGTTCTTGGGTTGAATAAAAAGAAAATAATTTATAAATAAAATCATTTTAGTGATAAAATCAATAGATAAAATACTAATAGAAATGAATCATATTATTTGATTTTTAATAAAAAGGTTTACTATGTTCATTGGTTTATTCGAGATAAATGGGCCTTAGAAATATTTACTCTGTTCTAAAGAGTGACCTATTTTATTACAACATTTTAACTGTCTAAATTAACTCTATCATTGGTTTTTCTTTCTTTTTCTTTTTAATTTTATTTTGTAAATTGAATAGTCTATAACTTACTACTTATGGAAATAATATGTATTAATTTTCAGCTTTTTTGACAAAAATGTACTTTATTATTTAGTGATAAAAGCAATAGGTACATCCTTTCAATTTTCTCTTAATTGTAGTTAAGTTGAAAACAAGAAGATCTACAATTAAAACTAAGTGATTTGATTTTTGTCCAAAATAAGTTTTTGTAGGGTCTCTACTATTAAGTTTATAGAAGATCAGTATTGATTTTTAATGAGTTTTAGAGAAAGCATCCCAAGGGTCTTGGTTACTAATGTTTGTCTATGTATAAAATGTGATTGAGATTGTGATTCGATTAGATTTGTGTAAATTATGTGCATGTTATCCCATCTGATAGAAAAACTATGGGTTTAATATGCATTACGTGTAACTTTGTTCAACAAAGGAAGTGATTAGTGGGCTCGAAGTAATATATATTTGTGTGTTCTATTTTGAAATGAAAAAGAGATCATATTGTGGCTTTAAGTAACAAATGATGTGCTCAAATTTGCAACGAAGGCTTGACTTTATGTAACATCTAAACGAAGAGATTTAGGGTTCTAAATAACCTATGTTCAAATGTGCAATGAGGGAAAGAAATTTAGTGGGCTCTAAGCAGCATGTGTTCAAAGGTGCATTGAAGGGATTTTGTGGGTATATATATTGATGTTCAAATGTGTAATGGAGGAAGAAAGTTATTAACCTACAAATAACATCTACAATATCTGTTGATGTGTTCAAATATCTACAAGTCTTTGTAGGTTCTCTACTGTTAAGGTTTATAGAAGATCAATATTGATTTTTAATGAGTTTTAGAGAAAGTATCCCAAGGCTCATGGTGATTAATGTTGTCCATGTATAATCATAATTGTAAATTATATGTCTATTGTCTATATGGTCTACGACCAGTAGATACAATCACCATCTTTTTTGCACATATACTAGAGATACCTCGACTGGTTGAGACATATGCAGTTGTCTCTCCTTCAGAATAAACAGAGTAAAATGCTCAATAGTTATTGTTATGAGGAGGAATCCACCCGAATCACTGTTCTAAATATTGCTCAATCTCTAGTACTTATAGAAATAAATCATATCATTCAATTATATTTAATAAAAAAGTTTACTATATTGTTCACTAGTTTATTGGAGAAAAGTAGGCCCTAGAAATATTCACTCTGTCCTAAAAGAATGACTTGTTTTACCACAACTTTTTAACTGTTTAAACTAACTCCATAAGTTCATTCCTTTTTCTTTATTTAATTTTAGGAAAAAGTATTATTTTAGTCCGCTAAGTATGTCTAATTTTAATTTTAGTCTGATAACTACGTTCATTTTTGTTTAGGTTCAGTAACTTACGAAATTGCTTACTTTTAATCCTCTGACAGCTTTTCGGACAATTTTACCCCTATGAGTGCATATGGACTAAAACTGTCTTTCAAAAATTATATAGGGGTAAAATTGTCCAAAAATCTGCCAAAGGACTAAAAGTAAGCAATTTCGTAAGTTATTGGACATAAACCAAAATGGACATAATTTTTGAATTAAAATTAAAATTAAGCATATTTAGACTAAAATAATAATTTTCCCTTAATTTTATTTTTAAATAATTTTGATAGTACTCAACCTCTAGAAGCTTCCGTCACCAATTTCATTGTAGAAGTTGTCAACTTGATTTATGAAAAATTTACTTATCGTCAATTCTATCGCCAATTCCACCGCAAAAGTTTCTAAGCATGTTTTGCTATGACTTTTTGTGGATATTTCATTATGACTTTTAGATTAGTCCCAATTAATGTTGCAAATACTTGATGTATATTTTATACTTCGATAATTGTAGACGCATTATTCCAATGAATGTCAAATTTGAGCCCAAAACTATTATATCATTGTGATTATGTCTAATGGTCGAATTTAAGGTTAGATGTTTTGATCGAACAAATTGATCATCACACAAGAAAATTGCAAACAACCCTCCTTTGATATTACAAATCAGCAAATTACTCCCTTATGAAAAAAAAATTAGCAATTTACCTCTATATATATATATTAAAAGATGCAGCAATTTACCCTGAGATGTTTTCCATAATGAAACAGTTTATCTATGTAGACAGGGAAGTAAATTGCTTCATTTTGAAAAATCACATAAGATAAATTTTTGTTATTTTTTCATAAGAAAATATTTACTCATTTTCAATATCATAAAAAGACAAATTGTATTAAACCCTAATCACATCAATACGCGTGATACCAAATTCCAAAATTGCAATAAAATGTTATTTTTTCTTCCCATCTCAAGATTTGACTCAAATAGCATGTTTAGGTACCTTTTCGCTGCTATTTTCTCAGTTGTGTACCTCCAAGAATAAAATCAGCTTAAAATCCATCAATTAAGAGTATTATAGGAAGAAAAGTGAATATATATAACGAATAATATGACTACTTTACGCTCTATATATCATTCTTCCCTTAACCAAGTTAATTCCTATTAAGCTTAAATTTATTTTAAGTCCTGTAATTTTGATATATTTATTATTTATCTCTTTAGGATTGTAAAAGAGTTTTGTAATTTTTGATATTTTTTTTTGTCCTTCTGGTGCCGAATTTGAAAAAATTATCGAAATACATTAATCATGTGTGCCTCACGTGATTCATTTAATTTGGGGCTCTTGTTTTGATTGGTTCACTTTTACCAGTATAAACGAAATTTTTATTTTAAAAAACAGAAAAAATTGATATGGCATATAATCTATTCCAACAATGTTTGCAAAATCTAGCACCGAAAGCGCCAGAATTAAAATATATCAAAAAATTTAGGACTCTTTTACAAATTCTAAAAAGATAAAGGACAAAAGTAGCAAAATTGCACGGGGCACATGATCTATTCCTACAATTTTTGCAAAATTCTACATCAGAAGGAACAAAATTTTGAAATGTCAAAAAATTACAGGACTATTTTGCAACCCTAAGAAGATAAAGGACAAGAAATATACCAAAGTGCCAAAATTATAGGACCAACAATATATTTAAGCGTTCCTATTATTAGTCCGTTTCTTTGTTACTTGTTAATATTCAGCCTAATACACTTTTGTCCCATTAGTTACAGGACTCTCATTAGTGATTCCATGATTTCAAATAAAATCACTTTTAGCCTATTCATCAAATTTTGTTATTACTTGAACTCAAGAGCATGCGGGTATTAACTCTCGATTTTTTGGATAACAGTCATGCACGTGCATTTTTCGTCAAAAATACTAACAAAATTTGATGAGAATTTCGTAACTAATGGAACGAAAAATGCATTAATAGAATATGAGATGAAAAATGGTATCTCCCCAATGTATGTACTACATATACATATTAAAATAGAACGACAAAAAAATATGATAAAAAATCCACATACCACATTCCGAGAAACTAACCCTATCCCAAAACTTGCATTCATCCAAACACAAAAATACCCATTAATGAGCTTGTAACAATTTATTGAGATATTGAGAATAATAAATGACCAATTACACTATACATTTTACTTGTCTACTCGATCTCCTAACGAATCTCAATCTAATGAAAATTCTTCCCTTCATAAGTTTTTCCAAATTGCCAATTCTTTGGGGCCACATTATAAGCCTTGACCGTCTCACCATCACTAGTTTTCACTTCAAACGACAGGCTTTGTCCCTGCAGTCTTTCCCAAGTCTGCCAATTTTGGCCCCAATTGCGGGCCATCTGAACCCAATTCGAGTTAGAACCCTTAACTCTAACCGATACAACGTCGCCAACTCCTCCAACGTTGTACACAAGAACAAGCATCCAATACGGATTCCCCTTCATCTCAAACTTGATCCCACCCTTCTTGCCACACATGACTCGCCTATACACGACAGGGACTATCCCAGCCTTGTATTTCGCAATTTTAAGGAACATTGGCAACGATAGGTCAAAGTGTTTTTGAGGCGGGTTACACCAAATATCCTGAGTTTTTGTGTAGTCGGGAGGGCAAAAATTCGTGGCCGTCACACGAATTTTCCCTCGGATGCACCATTGTGGGGCTTTTGTGCACATTAGCTCGAAACAAGCTCCACAGGCCGCACCATTGTTGAACAGTGCGGTGCTTAGAGCAGTCGTTGTGAGGCCGTATCCTTGCTCAAATAAGTTCCCATATCCACAAGCTCCCTCTGCAACAAATTCAAGTAGATTCATTTTAGCATTGATAACTAATTTTATAAAAAACAAAGTTGAAGATAAAGACAAGTACGATAATCAAGAACATACGGATATTTTTTGGCAATGATGCGTGCATTTTATTGACTATGCAAAAGAATTGGCAAGTCTAATGATTTTTGAAATACGATCCACCAAATATTTATATCAAAATAAAAAATGAAAAAAAATACATTTTTCATTCTATAACTATAATGGGGAAGTATTTTTTGATTCATTTAGATTTTAATTTTATAATTGAGGACAATAATTTAAAAAAAGTAGCATTTTTTTTTAACAAATTTATGCCAAAAAGTATCAAAAAACATAAGGGGTTGTCATGTGTCAAGCTGCATGTGCCTTTTCAAAATTGAACCAAATGTTCAATATTTTGGTTAAGTTACTGTTCTCAATTATAAAATTAAAATTAAACGTTTCACCCCATTATAATTATAGAACAAAAAATGCATAATATATTCTAAAGATTATCATAGCACGCCAGATTGAAAAGATTAAACGGACTTGATCGATCGACACAGGTTCAAATTTAGATTTCCCTTATAGTAAGGAATTAAGTAAACACTCCTTACATAATTTCATACCCATATTTGTATCAATCACAATAGTTCAGATTAATAAACAGGACTCTCTATAAAAAAAAAAAAAACGACCGGCAATTTTTGATTCATTTCGATTTTAATTTTATAATGGGCGGCAATAACTTTAAAAAAAATAGTATTTTCAATTCAATTTCAATTGAAAATTGTCAATTTCACCAGCAAAATCAGGGTTTGTCACATGCGAAGCACGTAATTTTTTTGTTCCGATAGAAATTGGACCAAATATACTATTTTTTTCGTTAAATTATTTTTCAATACGAACAACATGAAAAATATCAATCAAGAAAACGAAAAAAATTCAAAGGGAATAAATTTAAGAAAAAAAAACTCACGCATGGTTTCATCGCCTTTTATATTCCCATAGAACGTAGCATGAGCACGATCCCATCCAGCAACCACATAACCAATATCCACCACTGCAAAAACAACTGAAAAGCAAACCATAAACCCATGTAAGAAACCCATGATCCCACACACCTACGTATAATTCTCCAAAAATTTTCAGACACAAATACATATTCTTGAAAACGTTAATTTATAGTATTGCACAAAGTGGTAGGTGGGCAGAAATCGTCTGTTACTTGTAATAGTAAAGTGAAATGGTGAAATGTGATATGGAGTGAAAGGAGGGGAGATTTGGTGGGAGTAAGTGCTGACTGCTGACTGTAATAGAATTCAATACATTTCTAATTAGGCATACAGAAGATCCCATTGGTTGTGTTACTTTCCAAAAGCTCTGTGAGGGGGAATGTGTTTCTTCCCTTTCACAAAAACAAGAGTATCTTTCTTTGGTTGGAAAAGAATTGATTTTTGTGGTCTATGTGGAGAAGTGTATTTACAGTATGTACAAATATTGTTGAATTTGGAACCAAATTGATTGTAATTAGTTGAAAAGATTGAAAAGAATTGAGTGAGATTTGAAGAACACATTTTAGGGTTGGATTTTGTGGTGTAGGATTGGGAGATTGGTCAATATGGCGAATCGAGTTTCGTCAAATTTGAACGAATTATATAATAACTTATGTAATGTACTTGCAGTGTGATTGGTATACGATTTAAATGGAGTGATCAATTATATGGCAAGTGTCAGAAAGGTTGAAAATCGAATGAATCTAGTATGGATATAAATTTTTCTGAGTGATGAATGGCGATTGTTCAATTCGGATTATATGGTATATGCTCTAACTGAATTAATGATATAAAAAGTATGGTATGTGGGATAATTGCAAGTTTAGTCCTCAAACAAAATCACTTTTGCAATTTTTGTCCTCAAACTATTATTTTTTTAGCATTTTAGTCATTCCGTGAATAAAAATATTAAAGTTAACGGAAGTTTCAATTTGAAGGGAAAAAAGTAGTCATATTCCATCCATTTTTATAGTATTTTTCGAGTTTTGAACCAATGTACCCATTTTTCTTCAAGCTTCGTCTGAGGAAAAACCAAAAAAATGAACTTCAGCAATAAATTTTCTATATATATTTTTAAATTTAACTTTTCTTTATTATCTTTTGTCTTTCTTTCTAAATTTTTCTAATCTATGGATTAAAAAAATTTATGTTAATTAACCCAATATTACAAAGACAATAAAATAAATATGATATAGCAATATTTAGCATAACACATATGTTGCAGGTATTGTATTATACACAAAAGAGGTTATTGACAATATTTTATTAAAATTATATAAAAAATTTGTTGTTTAAATTTATTTTATCTTTTTTTTTTCTTTCTTAAAACTTGAAGAAACGGGAAAAAATGGGTGCATCGGACCAAAGTTGAAAAATACCACAAAATAAGAGGAAAATGGCTACTTTTTCCTTTAAATGAAACTTTCATTAACTTTAATGATTTTATTAGCGGAGGGACTAAAAATGCCAAAAAATAATAGTTCGAGGACAAAAGCTTCAATCCCAAATTGTTTGAGGATCAAAACTACACAAATGCATGGCTTTGTTTGAGTACCAAAATTGTACTTATCCCATAATATATTATATTTGTGATATAATGGGTTGAGCTTTTTGAAATGTATGTAATTAAATTAATAATAAGTGTATCATATTTATTATGTAATTAATTTAGATTTGATTGGAAAAATTTGGGTCAAAGTGGTTCTTGAGGTCTTTTATAAATTGGAGTTAAGTCAAAATACAAGTGGTCGAAAGCTAAAAGTCAACTTGCAGTATCTTCTATCTTTCCCCAATATATGAGAAATTCTAATCCGAATCTGACTAGATGGAACTTGAAACAATCATATAACAAGTGTAATACACTTGTCGTGTGATTGATTTGATTCGTCCAAACCTAATTTGATTTGGTTTGAGGACGAAAATTGTATATGGCTGTTGTAAGTTTGTAAATGAGGGCAAAAATATTGTTTTTTATTGCTAATACTATTTCACCTTTTACTTCGTTTAATTTATATATGTCATGTGTACGAAAATTTTCCTAAATAAAATACATGATCTTATTTTTATATATGTGAAGTACGTATATTTAATGGAATAAAATATGCAATAGAAATGTTAGTTATATATAAAATTATGATAAATATTTTGATCATAACTTAAATTCAAAAAAAATATTAATTAATTAGGTCCAAATTTTGTTTTTTGTAGTAATTTTGTTTGATAGTAATAGATGTTAGTGATTTATCATGATTTTGAAATTTATTTATTTATTTATTTATTTATTTATTTGGTAGGTCGTTTGAGTGGGTATGAGTAGCAATTATTCAATCTAAACTAGGTAAGCTTTAATTGATAAAACCATGCATTCATATTTATAACAAGTATAGTTACGTTTTATTATATGATTAATCAATTTTTTTAACTATACAATAATTACGAAATATGTACACTGTATTATATATATATATGGTTGCCTTATGACTATTCTTCCTAAGATAAATATGGTTCGTGCCTGGTTATTTGTCCAACTTTAATAAAACTCGCTTTCAATTAGAATTTTTCTCGAATATTTTCATAAGTTTAGTTAAAGTAAAAATAGAAAAAATATCATTTTTGGTCCCGTAAGTTAGGCCCTTATCATTTTTTGTCCAAGTTATTATGAAATTAGCATTTTTAGTCTTGTAATCTATAAAAATTAGCAATTTTGGTCCTAATCCGCCTTTTTTTTTGTGTATAAGTTAATGGCATAGGTAGCACGTGGTTGTTAAATATTTTTTGTTAGAAGAAAAATTAGCGTATTTTTGGTCCAATCCTTTCTATATTTTTTAAAGTTGAAGCCAAGTAGACAATACGAAGAATCATGTCTTCCACAAGTGAATTCCAAGTAGGCTAAATAAAGTATTCATATGCTATTGATGAAAGAAGGGCCAATTTTCCCTCCAACCAAAATAATTAACAATCACGTGTTAGGCACGTGACCTACAATATTTAAATTGTAGACGAAAAAGTGGATGTAAACAAAAAATGCTATCTTTTATAAATTACAGAACTAACAGTGCTGATCCCGTAATGAATGAGACCAAAAGCGAAACGGACCTAATTTATGAGACCAAAAATAATATTCCCCCATAAAAATATAAGCATTTAAAACCTAACAAATCAACATTATAAGTTTATATTATAAAGTTAAATTCACTTAGGCCCCTTCTAAAAATACGAAATAACACTTTTTGCCAAAAATATTTTAACATTACATTTGCACCCACTCAGAGTTCTCCGTTTACAACGGAACGATTCCATTAAGGTTTGAACGGGAAAAGTTGACATCAACAGAAAATCACATAATTCTCAATTTTATTCCTCATTTAACATTCGATATATATTGACAAAGTTACTGTAGTAATTTATACCTATAAAAGGGGTTAAAAACATAATAAATATAAAATCAAAAAGGTATAATTATAATAAAATATCATTCTCAAATTACAGATAAAAAGTATCTTTTGATGAGTGAAAATCACTGTTTTTTGTCCTTTTTCTTATTTCCTCTAGTATCTGATCCTAGTGAGGGTAACACTATTATTGCTTATATTTTTTAAAAATATTTTATTCGAGTATTTTATTTACTGTTGTAGGATTGAAATATAGAAAAAATAAATATTTGCGAAGGCAACGTGAAAATAGGAAAAACAATCGTGATAATCTCTATGACGAAAACAGATCCAAAAAATTATTTAAATATATTGTTATAAGCATAAATATCTCTTACTGGTGTATTCCGTCTAATAAAGGATAATAGTGGTGCTGAAAGCTTATTGATAGAACCAATGCCTTAGCAATTAAAGTGAAGCAAGTGCTGCCTAAATTGCTTAATTTTAGTTTTTTGACCCAATTTCGAATAATTTTACATCTACACGACTTTTCAAAAATAATTTTAGTCTATATATATCCATTCATTTTGTATCTCATAGCTAATACTCGCTTAAAATGGTAAAGAGTTTAAGTTTATAAAAGAAATATTTGTTTATAGAGAGCATTATGATCGACTATTAGTCTTTATCATCAAAAGAATAAAAGAGTCATAAATTAGTTTAAAGGACTAAATTTACGCAAAATTTATGGATAAATAATTAAATCTAACATTGCTGAAGATAAAGATCAAAACGAATTCATACCAAAATTATACGGCAATTTTTTTTTTTTTTTCGTTATTCTTTTCCCCAGCCTTTTCACTTCCCTTCATCCTTTGCCGCTCACTTGAATCAAACAAATTCTATCTGAATTAGGACAAATTCACTTCAAATCCATGTTGTCTTCACTCCAAACATGCAAAACCAATCTCCAAGGGATGAGTACGTAATCATGTATACTTCATCCACAAGTCTTGCCCTCATCACCCCCTGCTGCTCAAACTCATTCAAATTGCATGGCCACACCTTCCTCCATGCACCATACTCACGTTTCTCAGATCCACTTACCTTTACGACTTCCCCAACTTCATCAACGTCTCTCCTCCGCTCTCCCATACACAACACATATACGCATATATATATATATCTATGTACACTTCTATACAAACAAGAACCCTTCACATTTCACAACCCTACCCAATCAACCCTCATGTCTGATCCGGCAACTACACTCCAAGATTCAGCTCCGCGGCGCTCCCAGGCCGCCGGGTTCCTGCCTGCCATCATCGTAATTTGCGGCCTGCTCCTCGGCTTGTCCGGTTTAGCCTTGACCGGAACAATGATAGCCCTAGCGGTCGCCACTCCTGGTCTGGTCCTCTTCAGCCCCATTATCATCCCAGCTGTTTTGTCGTTTTTGGTGATCACTGCAGGTTTCATGTTCTCCGGTTGCTGCCTTGCTGCGGCGCTGGCGGCCACCGTGTGGATGTGCCGATACATGGCCGGGAAATGCCCGCTGGGGTGGGAGCAGCTGGATTACTTGACAACCAAGTTTGGTGGCAAAGCTACTACTTGAGATGGCTAAAACACAGAATCCCTTAATTTCAAGAATTTAAAATTGATGAGGAGGGTTGAACATATGTCAATGTGTTCGACATATATATATATATATATATATATTAAATATTTTATTTTGTTTGATGTATTTGATAAAGTTGATGTAAGAAAATTATGGTTGATCAGTTCTTCAGTTGCATAATGCAACTGGAATAGTGCTATTGTGTAATGAGTGGTTTCCATTTAAGTATTTTCTGAAATCACTGCCTGAAAATATCGTGCTTAATTGTGTTTGAGGTCAACTGTCCCACAGCACAGCAAAATATTGATTTTTTCTTACGTTATAAATGTTACGCCATAAAAATCATGATTTAAAAATATTTATTATTATCAAATAAAATTAATATAAAAAATTAAGTTTTGACCCCGATTGCTTAACTTTTGTCACGATTTTAACTGTAGTCAAAATAATCATGATAGTGTTTAGGTACGATTAGTGTTTTGGCTCCGATTGCAATAGTTGATATCCGTTGTGCCGAAGCTAATTATTAATTTGCATTGATTATTAATTTTTATTTTTATTATAGTAATTATTCATGAAAAAAATTCATATGTTTTTTTAGATGTATCCTACAAAGAAAAGACTTTCTTGAGACGAAATTTGAAATGAATTCTCTGATGGGGGTTCGTGGCTAATAAGGTTTTCGATGGTATTTTCAACGGTTTTGGGATAAAAGGAAGACCATCTCAAAAGTCGCGTCAAAAAAATATTTTCGACGGATTTTGGATGTTTGGTTACTGCCAATGGAAAATTCTTCCATAGGACAAAAAATTAGTGTATTATTTGGGACAAAAATTTAGGATTTCTGATGAATTTTGGGCAAAAACATTTATACATTATCGTCAAAAAAGCCATCGGAGAGTTTGTGTGAAAGTTAATGAAAAAATTAACTTATATTTTATGATTAAAATATCATCGGAAACTGCCCCAAATTATCTTGAGAATTGAAATATATTTGGGACCGAATTGGTCACAATTTATGTCCCAAAATATTCTGATGCAATTTACAACGATTGTCGTCTTAAAATCCATTTCAGATCACTATAAGACGTAATATGTGATTAGGACAAAATTTTCGATCGTTATCATCCCAAAATCCATCCAAATTATTTAATATACTTAAAAAAATATTTTTTTTAATTAAGTGTGAGTAATATATGGATAAATAAAATTTATTTTAACTCAACTTGTAAAATCATCGGATCAAAGTTGAACGCAAGTGCAAGCAAATTCAAATGGGTTTTTAATATATTTAAAAATTACATTTATTTTTACCAACTCCTGCGTCTTTATTCTTATTTGAACTTATCTCGGTTTATAATTAATTAATATTAATTGGTTCATCATTTTGATAAGTCTAAAATTTTTAATTAATTTGTATCGGTCCATCATTTTCACAAAATTAAGTTTACTATTTAAATTTCAATAATGGTCATCCCGTACCTATTAAAAATTTAAGTAATTTGTTTTATTTTATTGATGGACGGGTCATGAAATGCTATTAATTAGTTAATGTAAATTTAAAATTCATGAACTTTTATTTCTTTAAAACATAGTGTAAAAGAAAAAACCAACTTGACTTTAGTGGGTAAGACCCAAATTCTGCCCAATGAGTATTTTATAAAATAAGGTATGGGTACAATAAAAAAAAAGGATAAATAGCAATTTATCCCACTGTGATATTGAAAATGAGTACATTACCTCCATATAAAAAAATTATAGCAATTTACCTCCCTATACTTTTTAAAATGAAGCAATTTTACCTCCTCATACAAGGAGGTAAATTGCTTCATTTGAAAAATCATTAAAACCTGGTGTATTTTAGAAAATAATGAGGTAAATCGCTATTTGTTTTTTCATAAGGGGATAATTTGCTCATTTGCGATATCACAAGGGGATTGCTTGTATTTTTTCATAAAAAAAAATTAATATAAATAATCATTGGGTTCGAATCCAAATAAGACAATACCCACCCATTAACAGGCATAGTTGGAATGTGGCATGACCACTTATATAAAAGAAGTCTAAGCACATCTAGAGGGTGTGCAACTGTTACTAGCTATAACAATTTCTAGTCAATTTTAAATTATTGTTGTTAGCAAAATTTTCGAACTTAGTTTCCGTAATTAGAAGAAGAGTAGTCCGCTTTCCTTAATCAGAAAAAGGAATAGGCCGTCCCCCATTTGTAAACTCCTTCCGTGTTCACCTTCCCCATCCTATCCGTCTTAATCGCCGTTGCCAGCGCTGCCGCCTCTCTACTATGGTGGCGCCGCCGTAGGCAGCTCTCTCGGTTTGTTCAGCCTTCTCGTATTTGATCAGGTTCTCCATTATTGACATAACTTAATTCTTAAATTGCCATTGAAGCTTTTTTCCACTGTGCTGACGGAGATGGCAGTGGTTCGTATCTCTTTCAAACCCTAGGTAGAATCAAAATTCTTTCTCTCTGTCTCATATATACATTTATGTATGTGTGATGATGACATTGATTATCCGCCAGAGGACCCAAAACAAGGATTTGGCAGAAGTAGTTGCTTTTTGGAGCTACATTGGGTAGAATTTGAACTGATTATCTTCTTTCAGATTGTTCACGAATTTTATCTGCAATTGGTTCTGAAACATGGAAAATTTTCAATTGGATTTAGTAATCTTTGTTGTTGATTATATGCTACTCTTTACTTGGTGAATTTTTTTTCGTTGTTCATCAGAGAAAATTTGGGAGATAAAAAACTCGTATCAGTAGTTGATTATGAAAATGTTATAGAAATGACGAATATAAGGATAGATATTTAGTATGAAATGAAGCTGTTACTAGAATTGCTTAAGCTATTTTGAAATTTACCTAAGTTTCAGTTTTAGCTCTCTCTCTCTCTCTCTCTCTCTCTCTCTCTCTCTCTCTTTTCTTTTTATCCTTGACTTATTAATGATGTATACTATTATGCATTTCTTATCAAGTTTCTGGGTAAGTAATACTTGCTTCTTTACCATCAGGATTGAAGTGCAATATATTATTCTTATATTGAGGATTTATTTTTGTATCCAGATGTAGGCCTTTCGATCACTAGAAGCTTTTGGTCTCTCGCTTCAATAACCTTCGTAATGAACCCTAGAACACGTGGGGTACCTCGGAGGTCAAGAAACTTTCAGGAGGGGGGCTTAAACTGGATCCTTATTGCGGGGGGTGCTTTGCTAAGTACATTGTCAATTCGCCTAGGTTACAAGCTTAAGCAAGTCCTTGATACCAAACAACTGAATAATAGCAGCCAAAGTTTAAAAGGTACGTAGTGCAGATTAATATGACTTATTTTATAAATCTTTTCTAATACTATTTTGCAAGTTGGTTCTAGTGCAGATGGAAAATCTGATATCTGGAAGAAGTCAGCTAGCTGCCCATTGCACGCAGATGGTCTTTGTTTTACCCAAGAAGAAGATGGTTGCTACAGTGGTTATAATGGTAGGCTTTGTGGTCCAGTTCACATAACCTTTTAGATGGTTTTTCAGTTATGACATCTTGTTTCTTTGATTACTTATATTATATCTATTCAGGGATTTATGTTTGAGGCTTGAATATAATGTTATGCAATTTTAATTCTCATGGTTGTTTGAAGATTTACTTGGGAGAGGTGTGCATCATATGCATTGTGATGTAGTTGGATTTCCAATACGTAACTTGGAACCATGCATGTCGCTTTGAATTTTATGATTTCTGATTGCTCTTTGATGTCCTTACAAGAACTAATGTATATCATTCCCTTTGGAATTCTGGTCTCAACTTGAGTTTGTGTAAGCAAATCGGTTATGCTCTTCATTTTGTTCCACCCCACAATCCAAGAGACAGTCATGGGTTTGGATCGGTCCACCATAACAAAATCCTGACCAGTCTCCGATTTGATGTATTCCACATATCTATTCACAATTACAAATGCTAGTATTGTGTAGATCCATGAGTCCGAGAAGTTTTTCTTGTATTTATCCTTATATAGAGGTTTATTTCTTCTCTCTATATATGTTTGCCTGTGACCGAAGAAAACTTACCAGTCAAGGGTCACTTTTGAATCATGCATTAAAGAACTAGTTTCGTTACTTGGCTGAGCATGATACTGTCATTCCCATTCCATGGGAAGCTGAAGCATTAATTGCAGTTTGCCAAATAATATGACAAAGTCGTATCATGCGTCTGACAGTTGATATATTAGGCTCTTGCCTATTATTAGAGTGCATATAATATTCATGTTGTATTCTTTTCTCCATTATTAATTAATTTTCTAACTTTCCATCCATCAAAAAGGATCTACGAACATGGTAGAAATCAAACAGCAAGACAATGGCCAAATGATTACAGAACGCAAGATGCCTCTCCCTCTTGTGATTGTTCCCACTCCTGAGTTCAACAAAGAGAATGGCGTCATGTGGTCATCGTCTCCCGATCGACTTGAGCTGCCCCATAAACCTTCCCACCATTCAAACAGCTCTGAGTCACCTTGTGTTTCAGAATCTGGTTCTTGCATTTTCAGCAAGGGGGAGGTCATACAAAAGCTGAGACAACAGTTAAAGAGAAGAGATGATATGATACTGGAAATGCAGGATCAAATTGCAGAGCTCAAGAATTCGCTTAGCAGTGAACTTTCACATTCTTCCCATCTCCAATCTCTGCTGGATGCTGCAAATAGGGATTTGTTTGATTCAGAAAGGGAAATTCAGAGGTTAAGAAAAGTAATTGCAGATCACTGTGTTGGACACATTTACTCAGGTCAAAAGCTCACTGCAGATCCTGTTTGGCTGGCCGAGGGGATGAATGGTCATACAAATGGGTACCCAAAAGTCGAGGGAAAATTGGAGTCTTCAGAAAAAGGAAGAGGAGAGGTAGATAAGATTGAAATGTTGAAAGGCGAAGTTAGTGAATTGAGAGAATTGATTGAAGGAAAAGACTACTTGCTGCAGAGCTACAAAGAGCAGAAGTGGGAGCTCTCAGTGAAGATCAAAGAGTTGCAGCAGCGATTGGATTCTCAGTTGCCAAACATTTTGTAAGCCGAATTCAACTTTTTGTGCTTTCTTGCATGGCTTCCGTAGGTTATTTCTCTGTTTTCTCATTTCATTTAAATTTCTCAATTTTGGAAAAGTTGTGTCTCATTTTCTTGTTCTTGCCTTCTTCTCAGTTTCTGTTTTGCCTTCAAATATTTTTAGTCCTTTTGCATACTATCTGTTGAAGTTGTCACTATAAAAGTTGAGAAACGTAATTCTAATTTGAGTTTGCTGCAGAATTTGAAAGAGTAACCAGTGCTATTTGACCAACTACCAGCAGATGTATCAGACATTGTTGTTAAATAGTGCTAACGGCACTTTATCCCCCTAAAAATACTAAATAGTCACAGAATTCGCCTACAAGAAAAAAAGGGAGAAAAAGGGGCAATGCTGTCCCTAAACTTATAAGAAAGAATTTTACCATCTTCCACATCAAGAAAACAGAGGGGTGGGAAGGGGGTAGACTTGGTCTAGCAACGGGGTCTCCCTTATTTTTGGTTTTTTTTTTTTTTTTCACTCACTATGGACATTTTTCCCACTATCTATAAGTGGAAAAAGTTATTTTTTTAAATAATTATTTATTTTTAGTTAATATTTTTTTAAATAGTTAGTATCATTGTAAAAGTTGAAGTAAATTAGTAGCAAACATAATGCATCGCAATAGATGTTGTAAAATTTGCGACAAATTTGGCAACAAAATCATGTCACATTTACTACTTATATTTAAAAAAAGAAAAGGTGTCTTATATTTTCATGACAGTAGTATGATATATAGTACTGTCTATAAAATTCATTGAAAGATGGTTGCACGTTCAGTCACAATTTGCAACAATTGTGATCTGTCGCAAATGTTCCACCACAAACAAATCCTTTCTTTTGTAGTGAGATAGAAATAAGAAAAATGATTAAGTTCCAATTGTACAACCACTAGGTAGTGTAATCATTGAAAATAATACATATTAGGTAATAATCTAAATTTCCAAACTATGCTTCATATAGCACTATTTTCTAGAACTAAAACATTTGTTCAAAGGGAAATTACAAACTATTATCATTATGTTTGGATTAGTATTTTAAATATTTTGTTTGGTGTTTTGGAGATAGAGAGAGAAAGATAGAGATAAGTAAGTATTGTATAGAGATAAGTAAGTATTTTAAATAATAATTATAATTTTAATGCATAATTAAAAACATTGTAGTATTGTCTCCAAAATGATTTTGTTAGACTTTATCTTTGGAATGAAAAAACATAATATATAAAATTTAAATAAAAAATTTAGAATTAAGTATGTATTATTGGTATATTGTCCTCAATTTTCAAATTTCTAAAATATTTCGTTGAAGTAGAAAAAATTTTGAGTACAAAAGATTTAAATGGTTTAAGTTGAAAAAGTTTGTAATTAAGAGTTGAATGCACTATACTAACATGTTGAAAATACATTCAATAGATTTCATTGGCATTTATATTCATGGTGAAAATATTTACTTGATAAATCGAACAATAAACTCTTTGCATTACACATGCAGTAATGATATATTGTCCAAATTTTTCGTCATATGTAATTCCACCAACCAATGAAAAAACTACCCTACCTCTAACACTTGATTTGCTTTAGGAAATATTCCAAGTTAACCAAAGTAGATCCTCCTTTGCTGATGCTATTTCTAGCCATTCCCTTCAACCTCAACACATTCTCTCTTACACTCCCATCAGACAGAACCTCCTCCACCATGTTCTTAATCTCATACCTAGATACAAGCCCACCTTCATCAGGCTTCAATCTCATCCCAACCCTCCATGCATCACACACACAAGTCCTTGTATACAACTGATCCCCAAAATAAGGCCAGCAAAGCAGAGGGACCCCCATGATCAAGCTCTCCATGAATGAGCTCCAACCACAATGTGTTACGAAACAGGCTGTCGACGGGTGGCTTAAAACAGCCTCCTGTGGTGCCCATTCCACAATTTTTCCACGGCCGGCCACACGTTCTGTGTACTCGTTCGTGTAAGCTGGGGATGACCCATCTTTTAGGCCTGACCAGGCCACCCACAAGAAGGGTCGGCCCATGATCTCAAGACCGAGTGCTAGTTCATCAAGTTGTTGTTGGCTGAACCTTGATGTGCTGCCGAAGGCAACATACACTACTGAACTTTTAGGATGTTTGTCAAGCCAGGATAGGCAAGTGGAATCTTCGGAGCAAAAGCTTCCACTGGATTGACCGTTGGCAAGTAACGGACCGATTGATAAGATGTTTTGTGATAAATTAGAGGCTCCAGGATTAAGTTCTTGGAACCAGTTGCATAGAACCCAATTTGCATTTTGCATGTGACGCATGATGTCTTTGATAACGTGAAACATTGATTTTTGTGTGTTTGGATCACTTGGGAAGTACCATACAAGATCAGTTATATTCATGGCTGGCAAGCTTGGCAGCAATTGGATGTTCTCATTGTGTAATGGAGTGCCTGCAAACATAGAGTATTTCAAAAATGATGTTGAGTCTTGTCTATGCTATCGTTTGGAAATTTTAGACTAATACAAACAACATCACAATTCAAATAGCCAAGAAGGAATGTTCTTATGTGATGTTTACTTTTACTTTTGCTATATGATGCCTCAACCAGTTTTGATGGATTCAGATATTTCTTCCCCCCTCTTAGCTCAAGTCCTTATTTCACTAAGCCAATTCATTAGAAACCCTGCAGCTTCACTACTTTCCCTATTCGAAGATGAGCGGTGTGGCTCTGTGCTTTCACATCAAGAATTATTTGCAGAAAAAGAGATGTCAAAGTGGCTTCTTATTTCCATACTCATTCTCCGTCATCTATATATAAACGTTGGTTCCTCAAGAATACACAAGAAAAGCACTTTGAACTATTGATTAATCGTCAGATATGGCCTCAATTGGGACTTCATTTTGGCATTTCAATGAAGAAATCATATTACATATCCGGGACAAGAGACAATTCTCCATAAAAGTATACAAATGACATCATATGAAAAGCTGATAAAAGTAGAACCAAGGTACCATGCATGACAAAACTCCTATCACTATGCAGAAAGTTGAGTTCTAAGTACACATATACATGTAAGTATTGAAGCTCTTGGACAATATATCAAATACATATAGACTACACAACATTAGCATTCATCAATGTTATTAAGTGTATATGCTTACCATCACTGTCAATGAATTTAGACTCAAGAAGCTCTGGAATCTTGAACCCTAAAGCCAAGCATCCTGGAGTAGAGCACCAAAATACTGCAACCTTTATTCCCATCTTCTTAGGTATTTCCATCATCCAAGCCATTGGTGCATCAACTATGACACCACATATACTATCATCCATCTTGGAGGATTGATTAGCTTCCTTCAACAAATTCTCCAAATAACCAGGCATCACTCTCTGGAGACCTGCATGAAGTTGCACCTGATCTTTGCAGCCACTTTGAAATTCCGGGCCATCAGGAATCGAGATTACCCATAATCCCTGATCCCAGCTCTTTGACTCAGTCAGCCGCGCATGAATCAAATCCGTTGTGAGGAACGTGACATTAGTCCCGAGTTTGATGATTTGGTGTGAGAGTTTCATGAGGGGTGCTGCATGGCCTTGGAGAGGGCAGGGGATGATCAAAATGTGGCCGACCGTCTCGTTTTTGTCTTGAGAGTTTCGGTGAGTTCGGATTGCATTCTCCATTTTGGTTCACTCAATGCAACTCTTTCGACAAAATCAACTACTTGTACGTACATATGAAGCCAGTCCTTTTCTGTTTGATCATTCTTTCTGCTCAGTTCTCAGGGGCTAATTGATTTTAAGTTTTCCTGAATTTTGGTACACAATTTCAATTTTGTTTGAGATGGTTGGAGAGTAAAAATAGCATCTAAGGTATATAACATGATGACTTTTGATGTAAACAAAAACTTCCCATTTATCATAACTGAATCAGAGGGCTAAGTCAAAAACTCTTACTCAGAGCTATACTGCATCCATAGATAATATGTGACTAAAAACACAAGAACAGCAATGTCTGAATCTCATCCAAAACATATTGTGAAATGATAATAATTAAGAGCATCCTTAAATTTTTGTTCTTATCATTCTTAGACATTGTGTTAATATACTACCTATATATATATATATATATATATATTTGTGTATGGAACTAGGAAGTATCGCGTGCATTGCACGTGTAGAAATATATTTTAAGAGTGAATATATCACTTATTAGTTATAAAAACAATATTAAATTCATAATGTATTAGTATTTCTATCGTCGAATCAATAGTATACTGTTATATTAAAACAAATTTGATAATAATAATTTTAATTGAGAGGAAATCATTTAATTTGTTACTAAATCTTATTGATAGTACTAAATAAAAAAAAAATAGTCCTTAAAATTAATTTTTGTCTTTCGTATTTAGTAATTATTATTTTTAATAATTTTGTATTTGAACAAATTAATGTGAGAGTAAAATATAATATATAAAAGATCCAATATTAAAATAAAATTAACCAGGTCCCGTAATTTGGATTTTTTATAAGAAATTATAATTTAAAAAAATTGATCATGTTTTATTTGTACGTTCTTTTTATGTCTATTTACTATTTTTATTAATTTTATTTTATGTTTATTATTTTATTTTTGTGAAACGTTTTATATTTTTTCTTTTGCTGCAATATCCAGATGTCTTTTATTTTTTACATATATTGGTGTGAAATAATTTTAAACTAATCATTTTATTTGTAAAAGATTAATCTAATTAGACATATATACATATTATTAGTATTAATTTATATTGCAAATTCTAATTATAATTTACTATCAAATCTAAATTTTGTCAAAATATTGTTTACATTCTTCATTAACTTCTAAATTTGAAATGTTATTGCTTAAAATTTTCTTATTTGCAATTTTTAACTTCGTCATAATTTTAGTGTAATTTCCTGATCTATTAAGTCATTTAAATTTAATTTGTATTATCTATTTCTTATTCAATAATACCTTTATTAAAAACTTCGCATTTTCTAAGATAAGATAAAACACATTCAATGTTTGTTTTTGTGTTTTTACACCTTATCTGCGTGTTTTTTTTCAACTTTCTATATAATATATATATATATATACATAATATAAAACAGACATGATTTGACAACAAACAGTAATTTTTATCTCCAAAAAATACAACAATTAACATAAAATATTTATATATATACATATTTATATATAAAAATATATGATTTGACAATGAACAGTGATTTTTATCTCCCAAATCCCAACATCAAACCTACACCACTTATTTTAAAATATTTTAAATTACCCCAAAACACAAATCCAAACATATCATCTATTTTCAACACATACTTACTTATCTCTATTTTTCTCTCTCTATTTTCAAAACACAAAACGAAACAACTAAAACATAAATCCAAACACAATGTTAATCTTTCATGTATTGAAAAATCAAATAATATGAAATTCACTCGATAATTAGATTTTCGTTTACAATTTCAACTTAATTATAGAAATTAGTGCTTGTATTTGTCGATATTTTTTTTATTCTAATTAATATTTAATTTAATGTTGTTAAACTTAACTTATTTTTTTTAGTAAATTTATTCTTAAAAAAACAAAAGATATACGCTCTTTTGCTTGTTTATTTATCAGTTTTTCTATTTAAATTAAAGATAGTTCTTTTAATTGGCAAATTTTTTGTTTTGCTAAAAATAATTGAAAAATGCCATAGAGAGAGAATAATTATTAATCCCACATAAAATAGAATTTGTATAAAATAAGTATTTTATTCTTTTTTCAATCTTAAATTTATAGAATTCTAAATTGTTCTCTACAAGAATTAAATATTTAAGAAAATTATTAATGGTATACCATTTTAATAATTTAATGACTCTTGCAGACAGATATTTGTCTTTTGGAGAAGTTAATAAATATAAATATAAGGGATAATTTTACTCCTCTCTCCTAAAATTTTGTATAATTACACATAGATCCTCTGTCTTTTGAAAATTACATCTAGCACCCCTAAAATTTGCTTCTGTCTAACAAATAAGCCTCTTTGTTAGTCAAAATTCACTAAATTTATCAACTAATAAAAAATTGGATAAAAACTTATATTTACCTGCAATAATAATAAGTCCAATTGAGGGCAAATATCAATTTTCATTCATTCTTTTGTTAATATCAGCAAATTTAGTATATTTTTACTAACGGGGGAACCTATTTGTTTGACAGATTTAAATCTCAGAGTACTAGATGTAATTTGCTAATCTTAATAAAAAGAATTTGAATAAAATTGATATTTACTCTCGATTGACCGATTACAAACTTATTGCAAGTCAAATAATTTTTTCAGACTAAACTACCCTTAAAACTGTGAAAACTGTGAAAGATTAATACTTACACTCTTCTCAAAGTTGGCTGAAAGATACTCCGATGATCTCTTGAGAGTGTTTGGTATTGTACCTTGACTAACTTTCAAATGATATTTTTCATCAACCAACTCTTGTAAATCTTTTTTAGTGCATGTGGGATGGTCTCTCTTATACTCATATAATGTTTTACGTATTTGATCATTCATAGATGATTTTGCGATGCCTTTTAAAGAAAAGACATGGTTGGGTGTTATGAATTATTTTATTTCCATATTGAGATTTATATAGTATATGTTTCATTCATCATGCATGAATATATTTAATCGGTTATAATAGTTATTTAAGTGCAATGAATTAATGTAAACATGTATATTTAAGTAATTCGAATGAATTAATACATGCGTCCATGAATATAATAGTTAATTGTATACAATGAATTAATATTATACATGAATATATTTAATTAGTTACAAAGAATTGGTTGATGCATGAATATAATCAATGAAACATAAATGAATTCATTTATTTTCAATACATACTTACTAAATTTGGTGAATATAAAAATATCTCATTTAATTAATAAAATATTAATTTATCTATATATTAATATCTCTTTAAATTAATAAAATTTCATGGCCCCAAAGTTATTAATTTATAGAAGTTTTATTTATGTAATCACTATTCTTTTTTGGGGTACGACGTTTTGTATTTATACTATTTATTAAGAGTGAGATGTCTATAATAATTATGTTTTATTGATAAAAATTTTACTAATAGAAATATATTTATTTAGGTATAAGATATTGATTTATTTTAATCAATTAACTCTTTTAATAATTTTCTATCAATGCATATCCACTATTGATTTATTTATCAATTTTAACTATTTATTTATTTCATGTTCAAATTTTTATTTTTGATTAAACTAAAAGAACAAATTGAGTATGTTTTGACTGCTAATCTAAATTAAGTTTTGAAAATTATATATTAAAGCATGTTTACTTCAAAGATGTGATTAATTATTATTATTATTATTGCATATATTCTTTTTAGAAGATAAGTAAGGTGTGTGGCACCTTGATCAAGGATTTGTACTACGAATAGGATGTTAACTAGCTTTGTGAGGTAACAATTTGTCATTTCCACCAATGCTTGTAAGCCTGTACCAATGACTAGACAAATTGTGTTATCACCTACTTGAACAAGTATGCTTGGAATATCGGTTTCTAAGGAAACAAATTTTCTAAGAAAACACTTACTGAGTTACATGGATTACCTTCCATTGTGCTGTTTGAACATCCGTATGCCCCAAATCCCCACCCAACCCAAGAAGTAAGACTAGAGGTGGCAAATGTACAGGTTAGGTCGGGTCCAAATGGGTTGGATCCAAAATAAATTTAGTTCAAATGGGTGTAAATGAACAGATTCAAAATGAATCGAGTTGCAAATGGATTTGGTCAGGCTAGTATAAACTATTTTATTGATTTAAATCAAAATATTTTAAAATTTCACAAATGGAAAGAAAAAAAAAGATAATATTTGAAATATTGAAAAATGTAATTACTATTTCTATGTAATACGACTAAACTTATATCACATGTCATTTCTGTCTATTGACCATGTACATTAAGATTCATTTGCTAAATCATAAAGTAAAAAACTCTACTAAACATCCACAAAATCCTATATTTTATCAAAATAATTCACAACATTTTGAATGCTCATCTTAAATGAGCACCAAGCCGTTTAACCAAGTTTTCTATATTTGTTGAGAGACAATTTTTATGTGTGCGAAAGAAAGAGGATACTGTGTGTGAGAGAGATATGTGTGAGAGAGAGAGAGAGAGTGTGTGTGAAGCAAGATGAGTTGTGAGTGTATGTGTGTGTTAGAGAGATGTGAGAGGAGATGTATATGAGAAAAGAGGAATCAATATATTCTTTTAGTTTTATTGTTATTATATTTTATGGATTGAACTCATTAAAACTCATATCCAATCCATTATGAACCCATACAAATTATAATTATATTTAACTCCAACCATATCAACACATTTTAAAATATAACCAATCTAACCCAACCTATAACTAGTTGGGTTGAATTGAACTTCCGCAAGTCCGAAATTCAATGAGACAAGTCCCTTCTTCGCTATGCGAGAAGGCTTGTTGCCTTTTAGTAGTCAGGAAATGAGACCTTGTCAACTAGTCTTAACTCATTTTGCCACCCCTAACTAAAACCAAATACATCCCATCCAACCCCGGATAATACAAAATTTGAACAGCACGAGTTAAAACTAAATATGACAGTAGTCGTACAACTTTTGAACATGGTACATGAGTGATTGCCACCCGTTGGCATGGATAAGCAAGGTGGGAGCTTTTTGAACAATGGAACATCCAAGATCCTAACTTTTCGGGCTTGGTCGAGGCCCCAACCCCATGTAGTTTGTCACCAATCCCATAATACCAAACCTGGTGTAGAGAGATGTAAAGAAAAATTACTAGTGAAAAATAAACATAGAAATCATTAATAAGAATGGAAACTTCAGAATCTTCCAAGAAGGGATAAATTAGACCAGATTTATATGGAACAGTCGTGATCAAATACTTATTGCAGCAAGTGCATCTTTGGCTTTAAGGTGGTAAGGACATAATTTGCACAACCCTTTTCCCATTAGAATTAAAGGCTGAAACAGCTTTTTTCCTGTAAAAAGCACCCAGCTTACATCCAATGTTTTCCACCGGGATATGTTGCAACCAACAGCTTCACCAAGTTCTCCATCCAAATGGAGAGCATGAGCAACAACTATAAGTGTCTCATTCCATTTCAATAGGAGAACTAAATCTAAGCTTCTCGAAAGCACCCAAAAATAGAAAATATGCCTTTTCATCTTTTTTATAAACAAGATGCATCTATGAATTTGCAGGAACTGTAGTTCTTGAAGGCAATAGGGTCAACAATTTCATGATGCTCAAATAAGGAGAATTTAAATGATAAATTCAGGTGTACAATTCTTTATAGCCAACAAATGAGGAAGTACCTACATCTCAAAGAATGATTAAATTCTAACTGCAGAACTAATGAAGTTGTTGAAGGCATCTTCCAACATCTAATAACGATTCCGACTTATCACTATCAAGTATCAACCATGGTCCCGTGAGACAAAAAAATTCAGGACAAGTTAAAGGTATGAGATTGCTGGGTTTATTATCTTGGAAAAATGACTTGTCTACAATTACACTTATTGACCATAATGGGAATGAACACCATCACAAAAAAAATCAGCCACTGGCAAAGAAGGAAATCTCCTTCAAGAACCGTTAACGGATTTATGAAGAAATTGGTCGGAACTCTTCTCAAACACACAAATATTTTCATTTAGGACAACAACATAATTTTATAAAATCATCAGGGCACCCCAGGTTCTTCTAACCCAAATTACCAATCCACAAAGAGACCAGTCTTTCAAATGTACAACTGAAAGACAAGTCTTGATTTCCAGGACAAGAATACCGGACTGAGATGAAGAACCAGGGTAAATAGGGGAAAATAACAAAATCACTTTCTTAAAGTTAAACTTAGCTCTACTCTCATCCTCTTGTCACCAAAAAGAAAAGAACTAACAAGTCCTGGAAAATTGGGACTTAAAACCAAAATACGATAGCATTCAGGCAGCATTTCCTTCCTGCTAATATGCTCTCTAACACTGACAGCTATATAAAAAATGAAAAAAGGAAACGACCAAAGAAAGCTGATTTCTTCTTCATGAATTTTTTTTCTTTTTTGTTTTAAAGGTTTACAATATGACATACACAACCATAACAAATATTCTATTGGAGGTAGTAGACATATCCAATGCCCAAATAATACAGGAAAGTTGGAAATGCTATCTACACCATAGTATCTTACAGAATTTATTTAACAAGAAAATATAACAACACCCATAGCAATAAAATGTCCTAAAACAAGAAACCAACATCTTCCACTTCATTTCTTTAAGATTCAGCAAATTGCACGGAATGTGTATCAATTGCGAACAGATCATTTATGAGAACCCAGTCCCTAGAAAAGTCTTATCACAATTGATTGGTTGACCAATTAATCATCCAAATGAATCTCTTTACCAAAGATTTCTTTTGAAGCATATGTTCTAGTTTCTCACAGTCCAACTAACTCATTAAAGGTTAATTATATTTCTGGAAGAAACTATTGAGGAGATGCACCCTACTGTTAGGAAAAAGACAGCTCTGTCATTTGTTACCGAGACATCCGATAATACCCATCAGAAGTTTATTGGAGGATCAAATAATAGATAATTGGGAAAAAAGAAAAAAAGGAAAGAAAATGGAGGTAGAAAGAGTAACTGGTCTTCAAAATATACCTACCCCCCACACCATCTTTCCATGGTGAACTTGTACGGTCTTAACATGATCAGTTTTCCAAAGTCTAAAATCCAAAATTACATCACAGTTCCATAAACTTCTCCCCGCCCTGTATTGCTGATTCATTTCATAAATTGGACTATGGAGTCTAACCGACTATCACTGGTCTTTGTGCTAAATGAATAAAAATCGTGGGTATTAAGCTCGGCCTTTGAAATGGCTCACTAAATCATAAAATCCTATGTGATTTCACTTTTACAACTAGTAAAAAGGACGAATTTGCAATTTAGAGGAATGCTGTGCAGTAGCTGGATCTCATGATCCAAAAACCCACACAATCTGATATGCTAATTCTTTGAAGAAACAAATAAGGTGGCATTTTTCTTTGTACGTCAAACAAAGAAAAACACACCTCATCAGTCAGAGGCATGTTAGAAAATCTTAATCAAACACCAGCTACAGCCGACAAACTTTTGATGTATGCATATATGCTGCCAATATGTGACAGAACTTAGAACTTACATCATGGCCATGGAGATCTGCTTGAGATCATTCTCGATATTCCTCATATTAGCTAGCGACTGAGCACAGAAAATAATTGCGAGCCAAGAGCAAACCTTGTACTGCAAAAATTATTCCAACAATCAATCCAATCCTCGATGAATACTTCAAACAGACTAAAAACTCAGTCGACACAGTATTACGAAATTTTTCAATTTTAAACTCCATGAATTATCATTTTTACGGCATCTGCACATGTTATCATCGCAATTAGATAATACACTACGGAAAAACATAGATCGGAGACAGAGAGAAGATTTCGCACCCGGAACATGGCACCAAAAACGCCGAAAATTACGGCCACGAAACCTGAGTAATCGACAGGGAGGTCTTGCGGAGCGACGATCGGCTGCTTGTACGGCCGGGCAGCCGACGGTAGGCGAGGATCATTGGATTGCGAAGCCATCTCTCTCCCTGTGAAAAGTTTCAACTGGCTACAGATCCGCACATCTAGCTTAGAGTATTGTTTTGTATATGATTTATATATTATGACTTAGGGTTTCAGAGTTTAAGTTTTCAATCATTGCCTAAATCATAATTATTTGTAAATTCAATTAAATGTTGATTCAATTTCAAGGTAATGATTGACTTCTTTTTTAAGAAATATATTACATATGTGAAGAATACAAAAGAAGAATTATTTTGGTAAAATCCTCTTGAAATTGGTTGAAAATAAAATTTTGTTCGAATTAGTAATTTTTTTATACTAATGATACGTGAAAAAAAATACAAATCTAATGGAGTATGGATCAAAACTTGCTAATGGACCAAATTCTTTGCAAGCTTGGAAAGATGGACCTGAAAAAAAAAATTAGTATTCCGACGCTCAAATCAGTACAAAATAATAAAATAAGGATACCAAAGTAAAGAGTAAAAACGATTATAAAATGCAAAATGATGATGAGTATTTCAAAATTATATGCATGGAAAGTGATGCAAAGAGT
>NC_026147.1:10487883-10525607 GCF_000512975.1 Sesamum indicum
AGTAAAAACGATCATCGCCCTCAAAGCCAAACTTGATTTTATAGCACTACCCAGTGGTGAGGGAGATTGGTGTTCGCGAAGGTTAGGAAATGTGGTTACTTCCAGATAGATATCTTATCTATGTGATATCCTTATCTAAACTGGCTGACGAATCAAGTAGGAGTCCTTCTCGATTAGGGGACTTTAGTAAGAGGGCGTTGTCTATGTCCCCAAGAGTGCATCCTATTGGGTCCTCCCAGTAACCTTTCACCACTTCGGCAAGTGCCTAGCTGGCTGCCACTAGGGATTTTGGGCCTGTGGGCTTGCTTGGGCTCCATCTTCATTTAGGTTCGTCCTTCATTTTGGGTCTGGGAGGTTAGAGAAAACCCTCCTCAAGGTCTTTGTCCATTTCATATCTTTCGGGTTCTATGTTGAGCTTTATTCTGGGCCCATAATTTGTGATCACACCATTCAGCCCCTTTCTTCTAGGGGGAGATCCATTTACTCCTCTCATAGTAGAAAGGTCTTCTAGAGCGGGTGAGCTTCTCTCATTCCTTCAAGGAGGATATTTTTTGACAAAGACCTCCTTACCTACCTGAGGGAAAAATGAAAAAGAGCTTTATCTTTGGACTTCGTGCTTCATTACTTCTCAGTCTTAATTTGAAGGCTAGCCTAGTTAGTCGTCTTTTCTTGAGAGGTGTTGGTAACCACTTTCACTCACACCCCATATTCTTGGTAACTACCCAATGAGAGACGATTATTTTTGCTTCAGATAGGTTTAACCACCCACTTTCTCCTCATTCTTCTAAAATCTTTCCCTCTTCTTCCTTTCTTGTAAGTTCCTTCACCTTACTCCTTCTTTCTTTACCCTTCTTTTTCTTTTTGGGTGTACGTCTCTTCTTCGTTAGTGGCTTCTTCGAACGAATTTGTGAGGTTCATAGGAGAGAGGTGGCACGCGATGATCCTTTTGAGGCTACTTCTGGGTGAGGATGGGTCCATGCTCGTCCACTTTTCAGGGCCCTGAGGTGGAGCCTAAGGCAAGTTGTTGCCACCGCTCGTCGTCTTATAGATGAATCTTCAGAGAGGGAAGGAGAAGACACGGGGATAATGAGAAAAAGGAGGCTTCGTCCCCTAGAGAGGAAGAAAAGGATGAACAAAAGGAAGTAAGTGATAAGTAAGAGAGGGAGACTAGTGCATCTGGCGATTGGACCCCTACCTTTTTTAAGCTGACTGGCGTCCATCGTTTGATGGAGGGGTTTGGGATTCCCCCTGATTATACTATTTATGTCCTCTCTCCCTATAGTCACCCCGACTCCGGTCCTCCTAATTGTTTGTGTTTTTTTACCACCCAACTTTAGACCAGCCTCTGTTTTCCCATCCTTGATTTCTATGAAGAGGGTAAGGGTGTTCAGTTCGATTAATCAATCCGAGCTGAAAGTTTGGTTCCCCTGAAATCATAAACCGACACTGAACCGAAGAGCCTCAATTCAATTTTAGTTATAATCGATTTTTTTTATTTTTTCAGTTTAAAAATAAAAAAATTAATTTTTTTTTTCTTTTCTGTCGTGCGCGTTAGAGGAGAGAGAGCCAGGGTTCTCAAAAATATTTTCAAGTCAATGACTCAAGTCAAGTAATCAAGTCTCAATTTTGACTCAATTTAGTTATATAATTTAAATATAATATATTATATTATAATATAATATTAATTGTATTATATATAATTAATAAAATTAAAATATATATAATTTATTTTTGGTTTTTCGGTTCGATCACCGAACAAGGAAAAAAAGCGATTGAAAAACCAAAGTTTTTTTAAAATCGAACCGAAAATTCGGTTCGATTCAGTTTTGATCGGTTTAACCGAATTGTGAACACCTCTATGAAGAGGTTGCTTGTCTCTTTCAGGTTCTCCTGAACTAACTGGCTCCTAACTTCCTTCATCTGATGGCTAGTTTTGCTATAATTTTTAAGTTTAATCGTGCCCCTGTTTCCCGTGAAGCCTTCTTTCAATGTTTTCAATTAAAACATTCTGAGCCCGAGGTTTTTCATTTCACCCTCGTCATGGGTGCGATTTCTGCCTGCTTTTGAATTCGCCTAGACTCTGGGAAGGCAGTTTTTTTTTTCTTTTTTTTGTTTATGTCTTGCCTCCTTGACAATGGGCCTTCACCCACTAGTGGATCCATGATCTTCCTCCTACCGCTCCCTTTACTTTAAAAGATAAAACTATTGATTTCTCTCTTCTAGAGGAGTTAAATGATAAACCTTATGACTGTAGGAGCTTAATAGATGAGAGGTTTCTACATCATTTCGGTTTGAGTCCCTATGTCGTCCCTCTGGGAGAACCTTTGGGTATTTACATTTGTCCGTGTTCTTGTTCTTTCTTGGCTTTTCAGTCATGGAATCCTAATGCCGTTTTGTACATCTTGCAGAAAGGATAATGTTTGACAAGTTACTTCCAAAACAGGTCTATGGGAGTCTAAGGGACCATTCTGCTGCCACCCCCTCCTCTAGGTTCACCTGCTTCCAATGACTCTAAGAGGTCAGCTCCTTTAGCTCAAGGGGGGGTCTTCTAAACACACTAGGGTAAGTTCCCTTTTGGCTTTTATGTTCCCTACTCAACCACAAGTGAGTAGTTGTAAGTAATGAAAATAACAAATGTGTCATTTTAATGAGTTACTTCCTTTAAAATTATGAAGATCTATTAGTTGATATTTACTATATGCAGATTTAGTTTAATGCAATTTAACCCCCTCTGATATTGTATATGAGTAAATTACCCTTATATAAATAGTAATTTAATCCTTCTATTTTTTAAAATAAAGAAATTCACATCCTTAGATAGGAAGATAAATTAGAAAATACAAAGGAGTAAATTGCTATATATTTTTTTCATAAGGAGGAAATTTGCTAATTTGCAATATTGCAAGGGTTGCTTGCATTTTTCTCTATATAGATTATGAAAGAATTGTATGGCCTGGGACTTGGCATGAACACAACGGAAGAATGAAAATAAGTATATTTAAATTTTAAATCGAAAGGGAACTAGTCCCTTAATCCCAAGTACTTGGCACTTGGCACTTAATAAGCATAAAACAAGCTTGAAATTAAACAAATTGCTATTGTAACAAAGAGTGACGGAAATATAATCACAAAATTTTGCCTTTCTGATTTGAAAATTTTGTTCAATCTTTTCTCCTCCAACCATGTGCTCATGCAAAAACCAACAAGATCTCCTCTACATCGAACACACAATACACCACAAGATGGTCTATACCAAATCTTGCTAGAGGTAAAATATATGTAGTGTAAGAGACTTAACTATACTATTAACTTAGTATATCAAATTCAAGAGGACCTTACTTTAACTTAAAACTAGTTCAAGAAGAACAAAAATAGAGAGAAAAGAGAGGGACAAGAGACAGTGGTCAAGATGATAAGTATGAGAAGAGTGTTTTCTTTTTATAGCATATACAAAATGACATATAAACAAGCTTATACACTATACACACACACACAAGAGACATCTCATGTACTTGTTGTATGTATATATGTATACATCGCATGTCAAGTCAAAAATAGGTATAATGTGTGTGAAAGGCAATAAAAATGCGAGTGGATCAGCCCGAAAAATTCCAAGCGAAAGCGGTAAATAAAAATTCGTAAATTAAAAATCAAATATAATAAAATCATGATTTCAAGGGGTGTACCCTTTGAGTGCCCGGGCGTTCGATGTAGTTAATTAAATAAACAATAAAACTAAAAGAAAACTTATGGTAAAATTAAAACGAGAAGTGCAAGAAACATAAATTAAGGATTACCTTTTTGTTTGATTTACTTTGAACTTCTTTTGTTGATTCGTCACGCAAGACTTCAAAGTAGAAGTCCTCTAAAGACACGCCCACACCACACCGGAATATGGGATCCCTTAATCCCCTTTGCTAGAAGAGAATAAGGGAGAAAAAACACACCAAGTGTTTAGGAGACCGGGGGGGATTTTTGGGGTTCTAGGGTAGAAATAATTTTTGTGTTGTGTAATCGTATTAGTTATTCCAAATAACTAATATGTATACCTTGTATGGATGTACTAGAATGTATCTAGGTTTATTCCACAATCTATAAGGTAATATATTCTTTATTCCAAATAAAGAATGGCTAACATAGCACTTTCCAAAAATTAGAATTGCTAGTCAATTATTTCCTTTCCTAGAATTATCCAATGAGTTTTAACTAGGGTGCTTGGCTGATTTTATTGAGATAAAATACAAGGCCCAATCAATTTTAATTAAATTCAATTTAATTAAAATACACCTAATTAAGCCCATCATATATTTAATTCAATTAAATACATGAGTCCAATATGTCTTTATTAATTAGTAAGTCCATGTTATTAAATATTAAGAACAAGCCCAATATAAATTGATACTATTAATTTATCCTTGGGCTCATCCATCCAATGGATCTCTCTCATTTGTAAGTAATTTAATTACTTATGAAATTAATTCTAAATTAATTCCTTATTCCTTTTTGTGATTTGTGTGTAACTCTTTAGTTCACCTTTCAGCTAGACTTGGACTAGTGTCAAACACTATTATTAAATAAATCTAATTTCATTAATAATTCTCGATCAATCCTTGATCAAGGAAGCCCGTCACTATGGGTGGCCGTCTAGCAACGGTCCATGGCACTAGAGACTAGGCGAGTATCTATGTAAACTTTTAGTATCTCGAGTCCATACGGATACGGTCCTTCCTCTACCGTCTCCCGGCCTCAGTCTAGGGCATGGAATTTAGTGTTGGCTCCCATCCTAAACTAGACGTCTATGCTTAATATTTGAGATAGCGTTACGCCAAATTGCTCGACATAAGAACTTCTTTTCCTATTTGACCAATGACTGTGGCCACAGGTTTATAAAGCGTGAACGCATCTTCAAGTGCATTAGAGATCCCTCTGTCACGTATTGACAGGAAAGGAATCCTCTTCTTGAAACTCACCATTCTCGCTACATGCTTTGACTGCACTAGACAAGACTTATGATGACTACGTCTGAGACACGGTCACCTCTTGCACAAATCCAAGATGCAGTCATCGTACATATATATATTTATATGTATATGTATGAAAATGTATACTTATATGTATATGTATATGTATATGTATGATAATGAATATGTATATATTTATATATATATGTATATTTTTTAGACAAAAAATGATCAAAATATTGTTTCAAAATAATGCAAATATTTTTAAAATTAGCAAAATAAAACAAGACAAACATAATGTACATTTTGGCCCATCTCAAATATGTGCCAAAATCAAAACCAAATATAGTAATTAATATGTGCCAAAATCAAAACCAAATATCTCAAATATGTACTATGTTTGCTTTTGATTTTGGCCCATCTTTGAGATGGGCCAAAATATAAAGTATGTTTGATTTGCTTAGTTTTGTAGGTTCTGAATATATTTTTGATTATCTTAAAATAGTTTAAATTACTTTTTTCAAAAAATATAATTAATTAAAAAATAATATTTATTTTAAATCACTCACAACTAAATAAATTATATATATATTTATACATATATATATATATAAATATATATAAAAGAGACGTAATTTGATAATGAACAGTATTTTTCGTCTTCCCACTACCCAATATCAAATATACCATATTTATTTTATATTATTTCTAAAAACAAATTCAAACATACACACTATCTCTAATTTATTTTTATTTATCTTTGTTTTTCTCTCTTTATTTCCACAAAATACCCCAAAACAAGTTAAAAATAAAACCAAACATTATGTAAATGTTTTCAGATAAGTTATAGAGGAACCGTCACGTATTGTTTCGGCCGAGTAAGCCAATTACAAGAGTCCTTGAAAGTATTCTTCGGCGCTAGAGACCCTCGATTCACCCACACCCGATTCCCCTCCCTCCCACCCCCCACATTCGTTTTCCCTCCATTAACGAGTTTTGTAAGCAGCTTCAATTCCTCCACGATTCTTCGATTTCCGCTTTCCACGCTGGATTACAGAGCCTGAATTGAATCTGAAGATAGTTGCGGCGGGGCGGGGGTTTATTCGACGCCGATCGCTCCACACCTCAAAATGGTGTGTTCGAATTTTCTGCTGGCGTAAATTGTTGTGGTAAATGCTTTATTTGCAGATGTCGGGTAGATTAAGTGGCGTTAGTGAAAGCTCTCTCGATGCTGACGAGTTATTGGAGATCAGGGAAAGATTTAATGAGGTAAATCTGTCTCCCGAAACTAAATGATTTGAAACTTGGGGATGCTAGAGAAGAAACAAAACAAGTTTCTTTTCCTATAATTGTTGTCACTGTGTGATACTTGTTTATTGTCTAAGCTAATTTATGGATGTTGGCTTTGAGATTTTATTTCTTATGTTATTAATCAGCTTTCTAAGATTTAATAGCTTGACCAAATTCTTAAAATGCATTTGAAACTGCATGTTCTTTTTCTTGTCTTATTCTGAAAGTTGATTCCAGTGTTATGAATTATGAGCTTCAAGTTTTATAGCTGACTGTTGCTGCCATCCGTAACCTAATAATTTGTGTAGAGTCTGGGTGGTAACTTGTAACAAGTCATTCATGGAAAACAACAAAAAATGACCATTTCTACAAACAGTGGAATTTAATAGTGCTTTGAGGTCATCTGATGCTTCAACATTCAACTAGTTTTTAGGGGCAGGGCACCATAGTAGACTATTTACTCCCTTGCCAATACCACTGATGATCAGTAGTCTTTGTTTTGTTTCTTAATTGCTCTTTAGCCTGATGTTTCAGTTGCATATGTTAGGTTGCCATTCCTCTTAAGTGTTGTTATTTGAGGCTACTATTTTCATGCCAATTTATTTTCTTAGTCATGTAATACTTCATACTTTGTTGTCTCGGATAACAGCTGACAAAGGAAAAGGAGATGCTGAGAGATTCAAAGTCCCAGAGCTTTGATCTAATCAGAGTAATACCTTCTTTAGTTACATTTTGATATCATAAATTCAAAAATTAGTTTACAGTCCTGTACAATTTGTTCCTCCATTATTTTGTTTTTAACATATTTCCTTTTCTGTTATATGAAGCAACATCATTTCTATATTGTTTGTAATGGTTTCTCCTTGTTGGCTAACCAATGGTCAAAGTGACGCATTATCTGGTGTCTAAACTGTCAGTTGGGTGCCACATTTATGCTTTCATTTCTCTTATTGAAGTTTGCTTGTTCATCATTGAACTCAGTGAAAATTCTGAGTTCATTAGTGATTTGTCTTTATCCAAATTGAGATGCCTGCAGTAATTGTTTATGGTCCCTTCTAAGCCTTCTTACTGGATAAGATTGGTAAGTATAAACCCCTTCTTACAGAAGATGAAATCTTTCATTATCAATTAGACTACACAAGTTTAAGAAATGGGGATAAAACAATTTTTTGTGCGACTAGTCTCAAGAACACTAAATCACACATCTCTTTAATGCAGAAGTTGGAATTCCATGTTAAGACATTATCGAAATCCCGTGAAGAAGACAAGAAACACATTGCGGATTTGGAAAGAGAACTCAGTAATTGCAGCCAAGAAATAGGTGGTGACATCCTCGGCATATTTTTCATATCTCTTCTTTTTGTTGTTGCAATACATGTGTAAAACCTTTTACGTCAGTTTGCTGCTTCGAACTCTTTTGCTTCGCATAATCACCAGAGGGATTAAGCAACTGCTTATAACGTGATTTGAGAGTTGAAATTTTTTTTCCGTTATTTGTGACTTTTGTGTATGCTGCATAAATTTAAAGCAGATATCTATCTTCAGACACAATGTTTCCTAAAATTTTTTTACATTCTGCATTAAGACATGCAAGTAATGCCAATCTTCAGTTGAAACTATATGCACACAGAGACAGACTCAGACATGCACAGACATTTTTTCACCGACTTCTCTCACTTCATTTCCTCAAGTTTCATAACTGATCTTCTATATTCTCACATCATTTACATGTGGCAAATTTAAGGGTTGATTTTTTTTTTGCTTATAAAATGTATGATCTAGTTGACAACACTATTCTGTTTCATCCACTGCCGCTGCAGCTTTCTTTAAAATGATTCTAGCCTGAAACCGATCCACCAACTTTTCATTTTTTCTCACAGATTACCTGCAGGATCAACTGAACATGAGGAACTTGGACCTAAACTGTCTTGGTGAGCAAGTATGCAGCCTTCAGCTGAAACTTTCAGACATGGAAGATTTAGCAGAGGAGGTTGGGAGGTTAAGGGCACAGATGAAAATATCTGAACCTGAAAAGTTGTTTTTAGTGCAAGATATAGAGGATAAAGGAGTCTTAATTAGATATTCAGCATCACGCATTGAGACGCTGGAGGAATCAATTTCATCTATGGCATTAGAATATCAATGTGAAATAGAGAGCACAAAGCTGGAGTCAATTGCCTTGGAGCATACTCTTTTTGAAACTAAGAAATTGCTGGAAGAAAGAACTCAAGAAAATTCCAGGATGAATGAGTTGATTCAGGATCTGGAGCTCCAACTTCAGGAAGCAAATAAGGTGATCCAGGGCTTAGACAAGGAAAATAAAGATTTGAACGGAAAGTTACAGAAGTCTGATATGAATACCAAAGCATTTGTCAGGAAGGTGGAAGAGCAATTTCATGAGTGGTATGGAGAAAATAATGACCAGTCCTCAAGTGAACTAGAGAAAGATCTGAGGTATGCCACAACCAGTATGCAATTGTGTGTATCTGAGTGTGAAGCTTTACAATTAATTATCAGCTTGATTTATTGGCTTTTTAGTTATTTTATTTGAGTCTTAGGAAAGGGGAACTAGCTTTCATCACCCCTTTTGCATGTGCCAAAGCCAAGGCATACTGCTGTAGTAAAGACTCGTCTTAGAACAGTTTCCGCACCATCAACTTCTTAGTTGTGATAAGATACTGTAATTTGGTTCAGGAAAAATTGGTCTCAGTGGCTCTCTAATGAAAGCGAAAATTAAGAGTCATTTAGAGAGGAATTAATTGCCAGAGAAAGTTTCGCAAATTTTAAGCTTGGCTTTCAGTAAGTATTTGAACTGCTAGCTAATCATATTAGATCCAAAAGGTATTATTTTAAGTTGCAGTTTTCACCTTTTAGCCAAAAAAATTTTATGCTCAAAATTCAAACAGAAAATGATTTTGTTGCAATCCCCCCTGTGGAACTATGCTGACCTGTATACAATATTTGCATGATCCATGATGACATAATGCATTGTAATTCTTTCATTACTACTGCCATCATGTTCAGCTCTAATCAAACAGAACAGGTAATATGGAGAAAAGTCTTCAAGCTTCTTCTTGCAAGCTAAGAACGCCTTCAAAATTGCTGATACAAGGTTGCATATATACCTTATATCCTTAACAAACATGGTTATATTTGTTGAGGACTTCAATTCTGATGGTTAATCCTATGAAGGAGCTATCTGAAAATGATATTAATGCTGGGTACAAGAAATAGTATCTTTTAGTTTCCATGAGAATTTCTAAGTTCTGCAGATCATTATGGCAGATAAAAGATGTTGGATCATTATGTGTATACTAAGTTACTAACCTTACTGTACTCTGATAGAGTTATGCAAGGAAATTTATTCCTCTGTGAATTTAAGACATTATTTATACTTTTCTGTTGGTTTGTCCAGCCCAAATTGTCCAATGGGTACATATTTTCCTCCATCAGACATGGGCTTTGTTCCTCTGTGATTATAATTTTGTGATGCATTTTTCACTCAATTTCAGCCACACTTGCAGCACATATGGCAATCTTTTAGGCCCATTGTTATTTAAACTTGCCATTCCGCGACCCTCAGAGGCAGATTTGAGGAACAAGGTGGCTGAAATGTCACGCCAGATAGATGACTATGAGTGTCTTATAAGGCAGCTTAAGGTGTGTTTGCACTATATCAATCATCAATGTGAAACAGTTTCTCTGAAACATATTCTAATGTTACCAATATGGACACATGATTAGCTGATCAAAAATCATAACCTGGTTGGAATTGCAAAAAAATCTATATTGTAATCAGTTTTCAGCTATTGTAAACTTAATGTGAATATCTTCCAGGAAGAAGTAAGAGAGGAAAGGTTGAAAGCAAAGGAAGAGGTAGAGGATTTAGCTCAGGAAATGGCAGAGTTAAGGTATCAATTGACTAGCTTGCTTGATGAAGAGTACAAACGTCGTGCAAGCATTGAACAAATCTCTTTACAAAGAATAGCTGAATTGGAGGCCCAGGTGGGTGAAATTCAATCTGTTATGTTTCGAAAGAGAAGTTTCAAGATCACTGAATTGCATTTTCATGTGTGATGAAGATTGCTAAAGAACGGCAGAAATCCATCAGTTCTCAAGATCTTATTGTCAGGAAATCGTGAAACGTAGTCTAAGGTTTCAAAGTTGAAAGAGCCCTTCTTCATGTGAAATCAATTGTCAAGGTTTGTGATTCTCAAATCACCTTATAATCTCTTTTAATTGCCTGCCTCATCTTAACTCTACTGCACTAAGTTATTTGCCTTAGAGATCTGCAGCATTGCACCAATCTCGTTCCATAGGTTAACATTCGCAATCAAAGTTTATTGCAGGTGCCATAATCTCAGTTGAAATCCCAATTCATTCAGAATATCTGAGCCCAGGTGCTGATTCTCCTTTCCACTGAATTTATCTTATCTATGATTCTGCAGTGAATATTTGGCGGAGAGTCTGAATTGCCACAAGGTGAACTTCTCAAGAATCGTGAGTATTAAATCGTTCACAATCTCCATGAATATAAAAAATCCTGGTGTTAGTGGTTTTATTGAAGGAATGCTTCTGGTTGTTTCCGTCCTCCTCTTTTACCAGGGTGTTAATGTGATTTTTTGTAGCATTTTTACTTGGATATGAGTATATTTCTTTCTAAACCCTGTAAATGTATAGGAAAAACAAAAGGGTTCTATTTATGGTTGAGGCATTACTCCTCCATGCCATGGATTTTTGCTTCTGTAATTCAAAGCATAAACCAGCTGATTTGTTGCGTATCCAATATTTAATGCAACAATGGATAACTCAGTTTGATCCAACTGCAGTGGATTCTTTTCAAATTGTTAGTATTAATATTCCCTTTGAGGGAGTGAAGAGAGGTCAGATATAAACCAGTCAACCAAGATTAGGTAAGAGATTTTATTTTTTTGGGGTAATCAAAAAATTAGGTTGGATGAATCTATTGTACCTGCCCAACTCAGGATTTTATTCTCCAGGAAATGTTCTTTCCTCCGAAGCTCGTTGACCAATTGTTCAACTTGGGTACTGTACCTCTCATTCTTACCAAAGCTCGTTGAGATATTGTTCAATTTGGTTACTGTGGTCCTACCAACATACTACTAGGTCAAATGACGTACTTTATGTTTTAAGCGAAATTCGAATTTTATTTGCATTGGATGAAATATTATTAGCTATGATCCGTCATCCCTGTGATATATCCACATAACGTGCCGAGTTCTACTTTTTTAATAATGTATGAACTCCTGACATTTAATTGAAGAGTTGAACTTGGCAACAAGACAACTATGTTGGTTAGGAGGATAATACAGTGAAAAACTAAATGGGGTTTCTTCTTATTCAGTGGAAGGAAATTTTGCAAGATATTATATTTACATCCTTAATACTTTGCTCCTTTTAATATTTCCACCAACCCTGATTTTTTTTTTTAAAGTTCGTGGGATACACATAAATGCGTATTTTCTTTCTTCTTTTTTTTTTAAAAAAAGAAAAGACTTTGTTTACTATGAAAAATATTATCAAAATAATAATTGACATACAAATAATGTCTCAACCTAGTGATTGAGGCTAATATTGTGATCTCATGAACAAAGTTCAAGGTTTCGACTCTCTCCAAATGTGTGGGTAAAAATTTATATTACTTTATGTGAGTGTTTAGTTTCACTGTAAGTGAGTTATTGTAGTTTGTTTATTGTTATTATTCAGATTAATGTATTAGTTAAATGTAGGTTTGTTATCAAGATTGAGTTATTATAATTTATAAGAAGTACTAATTGATCGGTATAATAAAACACAAGATTATGGTAACTTTAAAGAGCTATGGACATTTTATCAAACAAAAGTTACAATAATTTTTCTTAAATAAAAATTCGAACATGAATCTTCTAAAGAAAATAATAAAAACATCTAGAATTATAAAATAAAAGAAATTTCTAAAATAATGGAAGAAAATGAACAACAAAATACTCGACTTTGAGTGTTATTGGTTTGTTCTTTAATAGAACAAAATTGTTTCGACATTTTATCAAACATCTATGTAATGAATGATTTATATACAAATAAATTCATGTCAGCAGTGAGAGGATATACAAACGAGACAAATTTAACTACAAATCTACAAAAAAAAAAAAAAAAATGGTTAATGATACAAAAAAAAAAAAACAATTTAAAGTACCTAAAAAATGTGACATAAGCAATTGAAGTGGATTGATGGGAGCAAAAGGTTGCTCGTTTGATGGATTTTGAATTTGAGTTATTTGGACTAAGTCTCTTACAAACATGGAAAAAAGGACTCGTAATAAAAGCGTTAACAACGATCAAGTTAGTAAGTAATTGTAGAAAAATAAAATTCAACGAGACAAAATAATAATGCAGGTTTAAGATGATAAGAGAATACTTTAATAGAATGCGTTTGTGTGATTGCTAGTAAAAAAATGTGTTACCCTGATTCGAGGGAGAAGGCTTGCTTTTTTAGCCATATCACCTTACTGGGTGAAGAAGGATGACTCTTTGAGACTTTGGTTGGTGATTGTTGCGAATAAGCCTCCACAAACCCAATGGTGGTTAGGAAGATCTTCAAGGAGTCATGTTGGCGAGCAGACCTTGGTTGAATAGGTCCTTTAAGAGATTGATTCAACATTCCTAGGGGGTTGTTAGGTTGCATGGGAAATTCGTTCAAATCTTCTAGTCTTATCACAACTTATGTGGCAGTCTCCTCTGCTTCATAGATGAATGGCTTTCTACTACCTGTACAGGTGGCTACGTTGCTTGGACAGGTGAGTGCCAGCTTCTCTCTCCTCTTAGGTCTGGGGGACTTTGGCTACAACCCACCTCTCCTCAAAGACATAAGTGAGTACCTGGCTAAGGACCTTTCTCTCTTAGACCTCATGCATTTGGGAGCTTCTTGTTAGGTTTCATGTAAGCTAGGCCCACTCTTATGTGTATTTTTGAAGCATCATTTAGTCCTCCCCTCTTTGAGGAGGAGAGTGCCAATTCTCTCCTCCTAAGAGTAGTAAGTCTCAACCAAGATATGTATTTGAGGCTTTCGCTTATCCTTCTGCCAGAGAGGGAAATCCCCCTCATGGGGCCCTCCTCGCCCTTCCATCCTTCCAGAAAAAAGTAAGATACCCTTTATTGGAATCCCACGGCCTTTGTCATGGTGAGTTGATATCAGGTCCTAGCCTGGAATGACGCCCTAGGTGCATGGCAACTTTTCAGGCAAAATGGGCGACTCTTATGAATAACCACCCCCACAGGTGACCACTATTTTTGTCACAACCCTAATTGGAGGCAATTACCTGGCTGAGACGTAGGTGAACATAGTCCTTGGCACCTTCTTCCTTCCTTATTGCAAGCTCTGTTACAATAAGTAATCAAAAAGCCAATTAAATTGGTTGTGTTGTGATTCTTTTAACCAATTTCTTTTTCACTTTTATAATATTGAATTAAATGAATAAGAGTAAATATTCATTTGACTTTATTTTGTTGTTCTTACTTCTGTATTTCTCATACATGGCAACAGAGCCCACAGATCTCAAATCAATCAATGAAGTTGAAAGCTCGTGTGACTTGATCAGTATGACTTGAACTCCTCAACTCTGATAGTATGGGGTTTAATCCTCAAATTTGAGGATACACACAATCTCATATATGGGACGACTGTATCTAGGGCTTGGTAAAATATGACAGTATGATGGGAAACCAATATTTAATTAATGAGATCAATTAATTTGATAAGATCGATTTAATTGAACTGGATGAATTAATTAATAGGGTCATTTAATTATAGATTCAACTTGAATTTAATGAGATTAAATAAATTGGGTTAGATTCAATTATTTAATGGGATTAATTAATTGGGCTATGGGTAGGATTCTTTTTTAATAGATCAAATGAATTCCAATTGGGCTTTTGGAATTAACACAACCTTGTGGTCTGGTATGTATTTAATATAGAGGAGATCTTATTGATTTTTGTATTGGGACACCATTAGAGGAGAAAATCTTGAAGAAAGTCTTCAAATCGAAAAGGTACAACTTCATTATTATATTTTCGTCACCCTTTGTTACAATAACCACTTGTTTTATTTCAAAATGCTTTTATACTTGTTGAGTGTCGAGCGCTCGGGATTAAGGGACTATTTCCTTTTCGATTCAAAATTTTAATATGGTTTTCTTTTTTATTCTTACATTTCATTCTTGCTAAGTTTTGAGCATTACCAATTCTTTAAGGCTCACCCCTTCCTTTTCCTCATTCCCCCATGATTTAGAAAGAGAAAAAATTTGGAGCTCTTTTATTTCTAGTTCTTATTTTATCATTCCCATACATGTTTTTAAGTTTATCTTCGTCTTGTTCTTGTTTCTGTTTCATTCTCCTTTTTCTTTCTTGGATTTTTTCGTTTTGAGTTTGCAATTTTTTCTTTGGGTTTTTCATGGTGTCTTCCAACGAATCTGTAAGGTTTGTGGGATGGCGATGACCTCACTAAGGCTACTTCCAAAGGGACTAGTCCCAGCTCATTTTCTTATGGAGGGGCTCAATGGTGGAGCCCGAGAAGGGCGAGTTCCATACAGTGTCACTAGGTCGATGGGTCTTCTGACACAAAAGGGAGACTGTTGGTGAAAATTAAGAAGAGGGTTCCTTGGGGAGGGAGGAGGAAAGAGAAGAATTGATGGCAGTTAATGGTGAGAGGACAAAGGCTACCTGTTCTATCCTGATAGATAGGGCTCCCTCTACCTTCTGCGTTGTGGATGCTTGCTGCTTATGGGACGATTTTGGCATCACTTACTGTTCTACCGTATTCCTCCATCATCCAAAGAGTCATCCTAAATTCCTCCCCAAATTGTTTATACTTCTTTACTCCCAATTCAAAGGAGGTTTTTGTTTTCCTATTCCTCCCTTTTATGCTGAGGTCTTTCGTACTTTCAATGTTCCTCTCTACCAGTTAGCCCTCAAATCCTTTTGTCTTCTCATGGGTTTTTCCATAGTATTCGATTACCATGGTGTCTCTCCTATAAATAGGGATTTTTTTTTATTTGTGTTCAGTAAAAAAAGTCAGAACCTAGCATTTTTCGACACCCTTTTGCTTCTCCATTCCACGTTTTGGTGCTTCCGTTGATCTCAAGTCTTAATTCTGTATTCTCATAGACAGCGCCACTTGATACGAGCAAAAAGTTGCTCAAGTGATGGACCTTGGACTTGGCTCATTTGGGCTAACTCTCCTAGAACCCTGGAAAAGGGGACCTATAAGAAAAAAAAATTAGCATTCCAATACTCAAGTCAGTAAGCAGTTGAAGAAAGATAAAATTAAGCGAGACAAAATAATAATACAGGTTTAAGATGATAAGAGAATGCTTTCGCGGCGTTAATTTTTTTATAAAATAATTGTTACACCTTTACTTAAGATATATTATTTTTTATTTTGAAAATATTGGATCTGTATTGATTACACCAAAACCGTCATATCTAATCAATTCTATTGGATCTTAAATTTATAAAGAAAAAAAATCAAGAGTTCATATATTTTACTATTTAAAAATATTTATTATTTAAAAAAATAAAATTAACCCCCCGCATGCCTACCCCCTTCCCAATCACCTCCCCCCCCACCGTCTCCCCTCCCCCCTTCCCACCACCCTTCGCGATCGCCCTCGAATCTCAACAACAACAACGTTGCTTAGATAAAGCTATGTGTGGAAAGAAGACAACGACATCGCCAGGCAATTGTGTCGCTGATGCCCTTCTATGCGGGGCAGTTTTTTTAAATTTTTTTAATTAATTTAATTATATTAATCAATTAATATATATTTCATTAGTTAAAGAATACTTTAGATAATTATTATTGTACTTAAATTAATTTAAATACATATTTTAGTTAATTAAAAATATTTTTAGATAATTATAATAATCATTATATTTAAATTAATTTATAACTTATAATTATTATACTTGCTTAGTATTTATATTAATAATAGATATCTAAATTTGAAAAATAAAATATAGTATATTAGTTTTTGTAATGTAATTTTCTTTTTTTATTTTATGTATTTTTATATTTAATATAAATATGTTTAAAATTAAAGGAATTTATATTTTTTAGAAGAAAGAAAAATGGGAAAAAAAAGAAATTAAAAAAATTCAATTTGATCATAGTAATTTTAGATACAATATAGGAGCATTTTAATTAATTAAAGACAAAAAAATATATCAAAATACGGACAAAAAATTAAGCCCAAACGCACTTCAGGCGCATGCACCCCACCTTCTATTAGTTTCTAACGAAATGGGGTATTTTAACTGAATTTATTAAAACATATGGGGCTTTTAGCCTATTTCTAAAATATAAGGGGGTTTTAGCTATTTTAGAAAAGCACAAGTGGGTAAAATGGAGTTTAGCCAATTCTTTCACGTGATTGCTAGTAAAAAAATGTGTTACCCTGATCTGGAGGGAGAAAGTTTGCTTTTATAGCTATATTCCCTTACCAAGTGAAGAAACATAATCTCCGGGGACTCGAGTTGGCGATTGTTGCAGATAAGCCTCCTCAAATCCAAAGATGGTTTTTAAGATCTTTAAGGAGTCATGTTGGCCAAGGAGATCTTGGTTGAATGGATCTCTTAGAGATAGGTTCCGCATTTTCAGGGGGTTGTTGGGCTGTGTGGAAATTCGCTCAAATCTTCGAGCCTCATCACAACATATGTGGTGGTCTCCTCTCCTTGGTTGAAGAATGGCTTTCTGCCACCTATACAAGTGACCACGTTGCTTGGACAGGAGAGTGCCAAGTTGTCGCTCCTCATGGTCCAAAAGACTTAGTAGTAGCCCACTTCTCCTCAAAGACATAAGTGGGTACCTGACGGAGGACCTTGCCTCTTGGGTCTCGTTGGTGGGATGTATATTTTTTAAATAAAAACTTAAACATAAATTTTCTAAGAAAAATAATAAAAACTTCTAGAATTATAAAATTAAAAGAACTTCTAAAATAATGGAAAATGAACCACAAAATACTCGACTGTGTGTAAAAAATAAAAGTTGTAGGTCATTGTTTATAAAAATAAAAGAATAAAATTATTTCGGCATATCGTCAGATAACTATGTAACAATTTATTTAATATACAAATTAACTTATGCTAGTAGTGAGGGAATATACAAACCAGAGAAATTAAACAATAAATCTTCATTAAAAAAAAAGGTTAATGATACAAAAAAAAAAAAAATGAAGTACCTAAAAAATGCAACATATAAACAATTGATGAGGATGAAGTTTATTTAATCCTAAATACAATTTATCGTTATAAACTTGAAACTAGGAAATGTGAAGAAAAAGCACAAAAGAGATGACCATGAGTGATGGGGGAATCTGATGCATTGCACCAGATCTACTTGAGAATCACCCGTGCTAGCAACGGTCCAATTGGTCTGGGCGGTAATTTGAGTGAGCTGACGGCTGACCTCTACTCTCACGCGCCTCTTCTTTCTTTTTTTTTTTAATTTTAATTTCTGTCTGTATTTGTTTTATCTTTAGCCGACTCTGATAATAATAAAACGTAAAAATATAATAAAGTAAGTAAAAATAAAATAAGCAATATCTCCAATCTAATCATTTTTACCACATTAAATAATATAATTTAAAATGGTTTATAAGGTATAAGTATTTAATAAATAATTCTAAATAATACCTCAATTTAATTAATTAATATATAAAGATAGCACGAAATTTATATAAAATTATTATTACAAATAAAAAGAAATATTAATTCTTTTATGGAATATAAATACCTTAAAATTGTTCTTGAAATAGTAAGCAAGTTACAAACAAAACAATTTCTTACCTGCTCCTCTGACCAATTCTCTTGACGCACTGAACTAAGCCCACTTGATCAAAGTCATTTTCCCCCCACTCTCTCTCTCTCTCCCCTCATTTTCTCGCTCTAAGATTGGTTGAATATTTTTCTGAAAGAGGCGTTACTCTCGGAGCATCTCCTCCAATCCAAGATTGTCATCGCCTTATCTTTCTTGGAATTTTAGGTATCCCGCTGTGTTTTCTTTCTTAAATTTAGTTTAGATTTGTGTTTCTGCTTCTGGGCCAATTCAAAAAAATTTGCCTTTCTTGAAAAGAAAAATGACTGGGTTTGTGTTTTCTTAGTTTATTTTTGTGTTTATGGGATTATATATATATTTTTTTTCAGCAGAAGAGAGATTCTTGTTCTTATTTGCTTCCATAGCTGACTGTGACTTGATAATTTATGTACAGCGCAGTAGAGATTTAATTTTAGGAGAAGAAGAGGACTTTAGTCTTCTTGTGAATATCGTATTGACTTTTCTTTACCTTTTCAGTTTCATTTGTGGGTTAGTGTGCTGCTACAGATTCTTGATCGTATGTTTGCTCGGAAATTTATGTACTCATATACGGTTTAGAATCTTTGGGCACCCTTTATATTTGTTGTTTAGTTTTTCTATAGATATATGATTTCAGAATGTGTGCTGGGCTGCTTAGATGAAATGAAGACGATTTGGGTTGTCCTTTTTGAATCTTTTGTTTCTGGGTGGAGTTGTTCTTTATAATACTGTTGTTGCATAAATTTTCAGAAGGAAAACAGAGTTAAAAGGAAAGAAGAAAAGGTCTTTAGATCATGAGATGTATATAAATAGAAAAGGTCATATTTTTTCGGTGTGCTGATCTAGGAGCATAACATCTGGATGCTAAATTATTCTGATTCCAGAAATCATCCAAAAGGCATGGTTGATGTGGTGGCTTCAGGGTTGCCTCTTCATCCTCTTTCCATTTTGGTTGATTTCCGGACGCCTTACTTTAAATGTCAATTGAAAAGGACTCGATTCTCTCTTAGAGTGTGTCCGCGTTACCTCATTGTAGTGAGAGATTTTCTTCTACAAGTGACGTTCTTTTGCCATTTTGTTGCTTAAAGTTGTATCTTTTGTTTATCAATAACAAGCACGCTCTTGTTGTTTCAGGGTCATCTTAACACTCAGCGACATACTTTTACTGATCAGAGGTGCACGTTCCCCAGCAGAAGATAGCCTAGTATCATCCTACCATTTTTTGCTAGTACAAAATGTTTGGTCTTAAGAAATCTCCTCTACATAGGTTTTCTAAACACAACTCGGCTGATCCCGGGTTTCCTGTTAATAACCACACTAATCCTTTTGACTCAGATGATGAGTTGGATAATAAGCAGACCCTTAAAAGCTCTGGAAGAACATCTTCACATGAGTTGGACAATAAGCAGACCCTTAAAAGCTCTGGAAGAACATCTTCAGAACCTTCTCTCTTTACATCAGATTTGAGTACAAATCCTTTTGATGATGTTGAGATTAAGGGTACCTCATCATCTCAAAACTATCTTTCTTCGGCAGCCAAAAACAAATACAAGAATGATTTCCATGATTCTGGAGGATTAGAGAACCAGACTGTACAGGAACTGGAAAATTATGCTGCTTATAAAGCTGAAGAGACTACAAAGACTGTCAAACATTGCCTCAAGATTGCTGAGGACATAAGAGAAGATGCTACTAAAACTTTGGTTACTTTGCATCAACAGGGAGAGCAAATTACAAGAACTCACATGGTTGCTGCCGACATGGACCATGACCTTAGTAGGGTATGTCGTATCACATTTTAACTGGTATTTCTGGTAGTCTCAAAATGTTTGACATATAAGAAGTTAGAACAGGCTCGGGATTTTTTGGGTGTGATAGGATTATAGTGGATGATGCGTGTAGCCTTCATCTTTCCCTGCTGAAGCTTCAGAATGCTTCATAATAATTGACCCTTCTTCCTATCCAAGCAAATAAACAATGAGAGTGATTTACAAATATGCTTTATAATTATATGTCGTATTCTGTTACACGCAGAAAGGTTTGGAGGGGTGTTCCTGAATCTTGGATTTAGTTACAACAGGAATGTGGGTTCGTGCATTCAACTTTAGTAGTTCTCTATCCAATAGCTTGTATCCCATGCGCATTTAACATTAATCCTATTACAAACTTGTATCCCTAATTTTTATCTGATGGTTGTTGGGATTGGTCATATTTTCTTCCGCTATTTCTCTTAGTATAAGCTCCAACATATCTGATTCAGCTAAATTCTCACTTGATACGGAAGCTTCATATTTTGATTTGATCACAAATACCATGCTTTGCTGCTGTATAGGTTGAAGAACTTCCATTTGTCTCATTCGCTTTATTTAAGTTTTCTGGAAAATGTTTGCTTTTTCTTCTGTTAATCTTGTTTTAATTGCAGGCAGACAAGTAGAAAGTGATCTATACATAGTGAATCAAATACAAAAAAAAAAATACTAGACCTACCAACTAACATATGGACTAGAGGACTCAGTTGAAATGGCACAAGAATTTGTCAACGTGCTAGACACTATTTTACATGCTACCTTTCTCTGTTTAATCTACTGATTTTTTTTATTAATCATCTAATGATCCTAATAATCTATAGTTGATTTTAGGGTGAGAAACTCTTGGGAAGTCTTGGGGGCATGTTCTCCAAGACATGGAAGCCTAAGAAAACTCGTCCAATAACAGGCCCTATAATCACCAGAGGTATTCATTTTTTCACATAATTATTATCATCTATGTTCACCAGTTGAACACGTCGACAAGGGTGATCTTTGGCTTATTAAGTTTACGCAAGTTTAAGGGTCTTAATCTAAGCATTTTGTCCATGAGTTTTGGTTTAACCTTTAATGGTTGTGTAGATGATCCAGTACAAAGACGGGGTAACCACTTGGAGCAGAGGGAAAGATTGGGATTGTCTTCCTCAAAGGAACGATCACATACACGTACACCAACCTCTGAACCCACAGATGCATTGCAGAAAGTTGAGGTGCGTTGGTGACTTCGGATGTGTAATCGTAAGTTGAAGTTCGTGTCTGGAGCTAAAGAGCCACAAATCTGACATCTTGTAGAACCCTTCTAGATATTACTAGTTTTTGGTACATTAGTTTCCTGCTTGCTGTTTATCTTAATATCACCAGATCAAAACAGGACCTTGTCTTGATGGTTTGAACTTGAACCTTAATGAACACCCTTCAGATTGAGTAGATCGTAGCTGCTGTTCTTATCACGTCCCTGTGCTCCTGCAACTATTTGGTTACATAGTGTTTGAATGTATAACTTTGCCTAATTGGTCAATTAAAGCGGTCTTCTTTCCTGGAGCTTACTTCAAACTTCTGTACATCTTTTTTCTTTTTATGTCAGTTTAGGATGTGACTGATTTTAATTGTATTGTACCATGACAGGTAGAAAAGGTGAAACAAGATGATGCCCTCTCAGATTTAAGTAATATCTTGGGGGAGCTAAAGGATATGGCTATTGACATGGGATCTGAAATTGATCGGTTGGTCATTCTATCTTATATCATGACCTTTTTCACACACACATTTGTGTTCTTCGCCCAATGTTGCAATTAGCCCCAACCACAACTTTCACGAATCCCAAATTTTGGTCACTTTATGGATACGCCTTTTCTTGTAATTTTACAATATTTTATAGATGCTGTAATAATGTGTAGTTGATGCGTGACCATTAACCGTATAACTATTCTTTCTAGTAAGATAACTTGAGCAACTATTAGGTTATCTTCGTACTACGCTTAAAATCTCTGTTTTTCTTCTTATTTGTTGCACACTTTCTGTTTCTATCGTACAAGTTCCTAACAGTTTGCTAGTTTTTGCAAATAAGTGTCTCATAACAGCATTCTATCTTGACTACTCAACCTTGACCAAATTCGGCCACACCACATAGATATTAATTTGATTATTTACACATGGTTTATAAATGCAGGCAGAACAAAGCTCTGGATCATGTTCAGGACGATGTGGAGGAGCTCAATTTCCGAGTTAAAGGTGCCAATCAGCGCACCCGTCGTTTGCTTGGAAAATGAAAGAGCTAATATGATCCGACTGCTGCTCTTCGCCATTGGCTTGTAACTCTCTATCATCTATCCCATGACGTTTCAATGCATACTTACAAACTTAACTTTCATATCCTTTATATTGAGATTTCCTTGACATCAATCCAGAGCTGCTACCAGATGTTCTCTCTTGGCTGTCTGGTATAGGTTGCTGCTTTCTGCACATGTTGACCAGAACATATTGTTGATGTTGGTGATTCATTTAATTGATATAATTGTAGTTCAACTCTACTTTTATTTCTAACAAATGCTCAAGATGCTTCTATCTTCCAGGAATGAAGTCTTTTTCAACAAATGAAAAAATGACTATTATAAGTTCCTATTGTTGAAACCTAGTTAAGGAATTGTATTTATTTACCTTGGAACAAGGAGTCCAGGCAGATAGTATGTTGTTGAAACCTAGTAGAGGAATTGTACAATGTTCTTTTTCTGTTCTACTTCTGAGATTTCGGCGTCAACCTACATAGATTTCGTATTAAGGCTCTAGATTAACTATGCAGAAACCAACATCAAAAGCCTGAGATTTGATTAAACCTTGTACGGCTTTGGTAAGCTAAGTTGGTTGCCAACACCCAGGTTTGTAAACAACACAGCTCACGCATGCATCAAGAAATGAGAGATGGAACAAAATGCAACAATGAATGAGGTCATGTCTGGTGATTGAATCCAGAGCAAAATCTGTTGTGTTTCTCTCTATGTAGCTAAATGAGAGGACGTTCATTTCATAATAACATTAGAATAGTCGAAAACCAACACAAAACAAAAACATAAAGACATCAGTGAGCCTTAGAAAACGAAATGTTGGCGTACAAAAGAGAAACATCATGGATGAGCCTTTAAAAAACGAAATGTTGGCGTACAAAAGAGAAACATCATGGATGCAACATAGCAGCTTCAAATTATTTTCATTGATTTTCATTCCACATTCGTATGTTATTCTAAGTGTTTGTCTTTGGTCGAGAGTAAGGGATGGGGCAGTAAACATCGATATCTCATACATTATGAATTGTATTTACCGATCCTCTACTGGAAATGAAATGGTGGTTTCCTTCTCTTCTTCTCCACAATATCTTCTTCTTTCTTTTTCCCTTCATCATGTCCTGAAACTTCAGTGAAGTCAGAAAGTGAGAGGAGCTTGAACTTAAAAGAGATTTCCAGCAATAATGAAATGTGGATTTGAAAAATAACATTTATATGAAGCGGGCTACGACCAGGCATAACATTTCTAGATAAAAAGCTAAAAAAAAAAAGAGGGGGGGATTATAGGTAATTGTCCTGTTGCTTCGGCCTGCCCGCCGGCTCTTACGTCTGAATTGAATTCTAGTTCTTATCAGCAAGCGGGAGCCAGAGGGAAGGCCTTCAGGCCGCTAGGAGTGACCCATCAGGCAAAATGGATACCGAGTTCGGGAGGCAGGTTAAGCTTTCGAGTGGTTTAGCCAAACTTCTCACCTGGGTTGACTGAAGGATGTTCTGATTCAAGCTCTGAATCAAAGCTAATTCTTTTCTCTACTGTACCCTCATCGACATCAAGATCAAATATCTCCTACCACACAAAATAACTGTATGCTGACGTTTGTACTCATTCAGACCTTGATCATCCAAGGTATCATCAAAGCAGGCTACATGCTAGTTAACTTATTTCTGAAGCATTCCTGAAACAGTATTCACTTATCCAACTAGTTGGTTATAACACCCCAATTTTCAGTCAATAAGCGATAACACAGGACTTTAAATCCGAAGCATGACTGAAGCACATAAAACAATAAAGTTTTAGCAATACCAAGTATATATATCAAAAGAAGTTGTCATTGCAGACGATTCTTATATGACATCGTTGTTCCTCGTAATATATATCACAATCATTTCTTAACTAAATCATAGCTAAACTATGACCCATCCAACTCGTTATTGTTTAAAGATCCAGACTTAGTGGTGTAAAAACTCTGGTTGACATTGAAATGGAAGATATACTCTGAGCACCAATAGAGTCATCTCCTCACTCGGTATGATAAGAAAAGGTGAATTTTGACGAAAAGCACATCTCTGTGAAGTCAATAACTTGTTTACTTGAAGCGTACTACATGTTCAACACACATTTTTTTAGCAGGAAAAAACAGATTATCCTTCAGAAAGTTAATGTCAGCAGAACCGAGAATTCATTCCATCAATGTGCGCAAGCATGCATAGACCACTTCATATAATTCATATAACAAGACAGAAAATATACTATTACAGAATAGAGGAATCAGCAAAAAGAAAAAGAAGATCTCTATAAACATGAAAAAATATTGCAGACTCACACGATAGTGTGCGGCTCATAAGTTCTAAACCCCATGAGGAAAAAAAGAAACTGGAAAATGTTTAATTATCGGTATCACAGAATACTGTGCGGCTCAATTCGTACCGAGCAGCATTTACTTGTTTGATTACAAGACCACAGAAGATTACACAAGAAGAAACTGACATAATTATTGAAACTGAAATGAACAATTGAAAATTTGGAAGAAGATAATGCTTGAAGATGTCATCTCCAGAATAATATCGAAAAAACAATAACTAACAACCATCATCAACGTTCATGGTTCACCCGAAAAATCCACAATAAAATAAGTAAGACGTAGCAATATCGGAATTTCTTCAGTTCACAAAGCTACAATACTTAGATTATAAATACTAACCTAATTAGACTTGAAACGGCAGATATACATGATATCACTAGAGTTTAATTTCCATAACGCTCTTGACGCGGGGTGAGTAGAGCGAATAGACGACGGCCTGCCGTTGGGCGACCCCGAGCTGCGACTTCCCGTCGGCAAAGGCGGCTTCCGCCTCCACCGGGTCGGACAGGCGGCGATTATGGCGGAAGGCGTCGAGAACTCGGCGATTTGCATACTCCCTTATGTTGTAGTCCGTGAACTGACGCGCCGTCCGCAGGAGTGAACGGAAGAGTGAGAGCACTTGAATACGAGTGCGAGCCGACCCCATTGATGTCTCCTTCTTCTGTTCTACAGTTCATCTCCCATCAGCAGGCAGACATCTCTGGAGGTATAAATGAGTTGCGTGAATGATTGTGGGTGGAATATTCTCTCTCTTTTATTTTTTGTGGGTAATTGGCAGTTTGCTCCTCTGTTGAAGAAGAATTATTTCAAAGTTGTGGCTAAATCTATCATTATACCTTTTGTTAAACCATATCATTTTTTGTTCGGGATAGTTGCATTTATATCCCTGAACTATGATTTATTTATACAAATTATTTATATTTTTTGCATAATTATAAACTAATCAAAAAATATAAATAGCTTGTACATTTTTAGGAGGTGTAGTTTTTCAAAAAAGTAAGGAATGGTTTGTGTAAGTGATAATAATAATTTGATGGGCGTATGTATAATTATTTAAAAAATAAGAATAATTTGTATAAATAAATCATATATCAAGGATATAAATGTAATCATTCCTTTTTGTTTAGTTTCCCAATGTATCTTTAGTATTGGAGAAGAGCACAGTGGCCTTTGCTTCATATAACAATTTTTGTTGGCTGCTTTCTTCCTTGTGTGATGACCATATCAAAGAGCAGATTCTATAATGTGTTTCCAACACCTGAACTCTTTGTGACAGATAAATGTGGAAAAGCTAATGAAGATAGGGTGGTAGTCGGCGCCGACTCGCGATATTTCTAGCTAGCTCATTTTGAAGCTCGACTCAAGCCCAAGATTTTTAAGCCGGAGCTTAAGATCATATATTTTTATTTTTGAGCTGGCTCATAAGTTTTTTTTTTTTTTCTAAAAGTATTAATATGTTTTTTTAAATATTTTTATATGTTTAACTAAATATTTAATATTATATCAACTTCATATCCAATATTCACCGTACATTATAATTATTAATCAATACCTCATAATTTAATTTTGGATGATAATAAAATATGTTATCTTTATTTATATTATTTAATAAAATTAAGTTCAATCAATATTTTTAGTAAGTTTTGATAATTTTTACTTTTTGCTTATAAACTTATATTAAATTTGGTGATTTCTATGTGATGCGTTCAAAAAATGCACGGGTCCAATTGATATGGACTACGTTCAAAGCTTTGGCCAAAATGAATGCAAATCCTAAAAGGGTGAATTGCAAAAAAGACGTTAGCACTCCAACGTTCAAATTAGTCTCGAATTTAGGAATAAAAAATGAATCATAATGAGAAATTGATATATAAGTAAGAAATTCATAGACAAAATTATAATCAGTGTGCAATTCGAAGCAAAAGGAAGAATAATGAGCAATTTTGTACGTAATATTTTTCTACATCATAGGAATAATTAAAAAATTTTAAAAAGTATAAAATAATATATCAATTCTATGCGATTAATTCATATATTAAATTATTTGAATAATGCATTTAAACTTATCACCTCGAATAGAACGACTAACAAAAATATTTTAATCCATTACTAGAGTGCATTTAATTATTTATAAAAGTATATTTATATAAATTATATTTTTTCTTTTCCGTACATATATAATTAGAAAATACTATTTATTTAATCTACTCACAACTAAATAAATTATATACATATTCATACATATATACATAAATATATATATATAAGAGACATGATTTGACAATAAACAATACTTTTTGTCTCCCATTAACCAATATCAAATATACCATACTTATTTTATATTATTTTCAAACATAAAATCAAACATACATACTATCTCTAATATATATTTATTTATTTTTATTTTTCTGTCTTTAGCTCTACAAAACATGTTAAAATAAGTTAAAAATGAAACCAAATACAGTAATGAATTATGGAACTAATGTTTTCCGATAAGTTATAGAGGAGCCAGTAGGATTCCTGCACGTGTTGTTTCGGCCGAGTAAGCCAATTACAAGAGCCCTTGAAAGTGTTCTTCGGCGCTAGAGACCCCCGATTCACCAACACCCGATCCCCCTCCCTCCCACCCCCCACATTCTTTTTCCCTCCATTAACGAAGCTTTTTAAGCAGCTTCAATTCCTCCACGAGTGTTCGATTTCTGCTTTCCAAGCTGGAATACAGAGCCTGAATTGAATCTGAAGATAGTTGCGGCGGGGCGGGGGTTTATTCGACGCCGATCGCTCCACATACAGAGCCTGAATTGAATCTGAAGATAGTTGCGGCGGGGCGGGGGTTTATTCGACGCCGATCGCTCCACAAACTTAGTGAAACCCCCTCAAATGGTGTTGCTCTTACGGTGAAGGTACGACGGTGGTTTCTGGCTACTGTCTGCTTTATTCTTTTTCTTGAATTGATATTGCTCTCGTCTTGTTCGGGGTTGATTTTTTTTTTTGTCCATAATTGATTTTGGGTTTGTTAATTTAGGGTTATTGTTCCGTTCTTTTTCAATCTTGTAATTAGGGTTTTGGTTCTCTGGTTTTGGCTCCTAATGGTTTGCAGTTGGAAAGTACCCCTTTTCGCTTTCTGGTTTAGTTGTCACCTAGTTCTTTGTGATTTAGTGGTGTACTGAACATATCCAGGGTTTCTGCTTTAGTTTCTTCTCGATGTTTCTTTGACTACTGTGAAAGCTTAAACCTCTGCCACATTATCATAAAAAAAAGAGATGTGCTGCGTGGTTGTTTGTTGTTAGTTTGCTTCTAATTGTAATGTAATTTTCTGCTTTCCTCAAATTCCCTTTGTTTGTATTTCTCTGGTGCCCTATAATTAGGGTTTTCAATGTGGTATGTTGGGTTTATTACTATGCTTATCAATGAAGATTGTTGTACCGTGGTTATGAAAATTGAGGGACTCAGGTTTTATGCCTTGACATAAATGACTAGTTTCTTGGTTCTGTAGCTGAAATCTCCACTTAAACAATTACAATTTAAGGTTTAAGGTCTTAAAATTGTCGTGAAGTGTCACTGAGTTGATGGTATAAGTGTTCAATGGAAAGTTCACTGTCTCAGATTTGATTTTATCCAAAATTAGAATTTCAATTTAAGTATATAGTGTCTTGCCCATGTGTTAGCATTATTTCACTGCATGGATACCATGAATATATGTTTTCCAGATTCGGTTTTGGCATGCAGGATAATTTTGGTAAAGTTGGAATGGGAATAGATTTGTTAAAATGCAGCATACTCAGACATGAAACTCAATAAGGCAGATAGGAAAAATGAGTTTGTTGAGGAATGGCATTTTTGCAACTCATATTTTTTCATTCAATAATGATATTTTGGTAAGGTATTTTGATTTGGAACTAAGATGAAATCTGAGCATAAATTGGCCTAATACTTTGCATCTGCAAAGTAAGTTCACTTAGCTCATATAGGGAATAATGTTACATTATTGCAAGTCATACATTTTCATTCCATAATGATATTTTGATAAGATACAAGGTTTGAACCTTAGATAAAATGAACCACATGTTGGCATAATACTTCAAATGAGATCCACCCAAAATACGTCTAACAAAATCATAATATTAAAACAAGTAGTTCAAAGCGAACTAAAAGTAAATAATGTTTGTGCTGCAAAATAAAAAAGTCTTTGAAACAAAATATTCAGTCTCTATGGTTTGGGAAAATTGCAATAATTATTGATATAGTTTCTAAAAGACTAGGGAAATGGGGATCATCTACTTTCAGCTTTTAACGTCAAAGGGCAATGTTTAACAGCTATAAAATTAAACATTTTGAAGTGATGGAACTTGATAAGATAACCAATTCTCTACCTCACCTCTGTTAAGTCTTTTCTAAAGCTCCACGCTTCATGGCTGATAGAATTGAAGAAAAATGGATACCGTGCAGGCTTCAATTTCCACTAGAATGGTTGAATTAGGTTTCAAATCTGACATGACCAACTCCAAGTCTTTTGATAATGCTCCAATTGGTAGGGGCTTGAGCACCACATTTTAATATTTCTGGTAGTTGTGTGCCAAATTCTGCAGTTTAAGGAAACTTTCGTCGTATACTTACGACCTCTATAACTAATTATGTAGGGTGCATTAAGATTGATCACAGGTAAGATACGCAAGGAAAGAAATTATAAAAAATATTTGTACTTGCTGTCTTTTATTTTCTCATTCATCATAAAACTGAATCAAAGTGATTGGAGATTTAAGATTGTTATCTTCTTGGTGGTGATTCAAAAGGATTGTCATCATTTTACTCTCACATCAGAAGTGAAGAAGGAAAAATGTATGTAACACTGTATGATTTGCACCGTACCTTGTTTGGGGAAGTTTCTTGAGATATCCCACACTGTTCATTCGGAGAACGCAAATTTACCTTGGTCAGATAATATAAACAAACAAACAATGAGATATGGCGATGACGGAAAGAAGTTAGAAAATCATCTAGTCGTCCCTCGAAACAACTGAATGTTAAGCCTGAACCTGATTGTTTATATACTTGGTAGTTGGACTCAATTATTGATTGCAGTTACCGTTTCATGATTTTCCTATCTTCTAGTTTCAAGGAGGTTGGTGATTTTATATATGTTAATGGTTTTATTTGATGAACTTGCAGTGTGTGCCTAAGGTTTGATATTGTGTACCTACCTCGCAGTCTGGGGCATCTGTGCTATTTGGGTGCTTTATCCTCCCACGTAATTTTTGTTTTGCCATTAGACTTCTGCCAACAATTTAACTATGTTGATATTTGTCCACACCCCACTGGTACCCTGATGTGTAGTTACATTATTTGATTTGATCCTTTTAGCTTTATTTCTTTGCTTTGATATTTTTATTTTTCTGATCAAGCACCAATCAGTTAAAGAATGAATGGTAGTTATATCACAAATGGGTCATGTATAACTAACTGATTTTGTTAATTATGACTCTCAATTGTATTCTTCTAAGAAATTTCTATGGTAGAATTAAATTCACGATGGACTTGCAATTTATTTTCAGAGCTGGGCCATGGTTCATGGCCAAATTAAGTATTTATGAAAGGCAGGACTTATTTTCAGAGGCTGTAGCTTGAAAAATGTGATTGGCAAGAATGCTGAATATATTTTGACAGCTCTCTAGTGAGTCATCTTCTAGCATAACTTTTTTCTCCTAGGAGAATGAAAGCTGTTTTAGCTTCAACCTAGAACTTTTTTCCGCTCTCTGTGATGCTTGGGGCGATATAGGCGTAACATTAGATATTTGACCATGTTTTTGCACTTCCTGGATGTGCACGAGCATGCACATGCACACGTTTAAGTGCATTTTCTTTATTTCTACGGAGGTCTTTGAGTGGAAATACTGAACTTACAAGTATTTCATGTCATTTGTATTCTCTTTGCTTTGAGATTGCCTTTCATTTGTCCTTGAATTGCCAAGTTATCCCCTTCCCGGTTTCCCTGAGTCCACCATTGTCAGAATTCATCTCGTGCTTTCCAATTCCTTTTTCAACACTTATATGGAGAATATGGAGACCCGATGAATTCAGGGTCTTATTATGCCTTTGTTCAAGGAGTTGGCAGCACCTAGCCATTGTGTTATTGAATATTACACCTACCTTCGTTAGCGCTGGTTTAGTTATTGTAATTATGTTTGTTGTCTGTAGATTTTGTAATAACTCATCTTGGTTGTTCTTGCTCAGGAGGTGGTGTTCAGGTTAAGAAGCAAGCACAGAACTGAAGATTGATTTCAGGAGATTATGATGCGCTCATAATTTTGTTTGTTTTCCAGATATAATTTTCTTATGTTGTATAGATGGATACGAGTGGAAAAGAATTTTAAACTTGAAGCACTGGATTCTTTATATCAAGTTTAAGGCTTTAAGCGTACCAACATTACACAATTGATAATTTGGGTGTCAACCATCTATGCCTAGCAACGAATTTGGAGATAGGGTTCACAATTTTTTTGCACAAGACAACTCATTGCAGGGGAATCATCACTCACAAGTTGTGGAAGGGAATTGGCCAGTGCTAAACAGCAACTTTTGGGTTGGCAACCAAAGACAAGTTGATCTATTGAGTTCCACTAACAAAAATTATACTCCGCAAACCTCAGGTATCACATGGCTGCTTGATCATCAACTTAAACCGTTTACTGGATTGTTTTCTTATTTATGATATTTGTTCTCTTTTGCAGACGTAGATAGAGGAGAGGGCAGCTATCCCCTTCATGAGGCACATGACTTGAACTTTACTCAGCCAAATCTGAGGCCTGATTTTGCTAAAAGTCAGTCCTTAAATGAACAACCAAATTTGAATGGCTTCATGTATGGAAATGAGTTTCACCAGACAAGGCAGAATGAAGCAAATTTTCTGGCAGTGGATACAGATTCTGATCAGCGTCTTTCAATAACCTCAAGAGGCTTATCTGTCCGTGAGTTGCAGCAAGCTAGTGGCCCTGACCATCACACAAAAGCTTCAATTAGATCAGGAACATCTTTGTCCCCCGTCACCTTTGATCTTTTTGGCGGGCACCAGCAGATGAGCCATCAGCAGTCAACCGTACCACAATCTTTGCAGCGTCAGCAATCTGGAATCAATGACATGCAGCAATTTCAACATCAACTCATGATCAGGAAAATGCAAGAGCTGCAAAGGCAGCAGCAACTTCAGCAACTTGGTTTAAGGCAACAGGATTTGATTAATCAGGTTCCCCCCTTTGCTAAACAGGCATCTGGCACCCAGACCACATTGGTGAATGGAACACCAAACTCTGATTGCTTACAGTACCCTTGGAGCGCTGAGCTTGGTACAAACTGGCTGAACCGGGGTTCTCCAACCATGCAGGTGTCTGCTAATGGACTTGGTTTTCCACCAAATCTTGGCCAGACACAGTGCTCAGTGGATTTGGTGGCACAGCAGGTTGATCAATCTCTTTATGGAGTTCCTATTTCAAGTTCAAGGGGTTTACCCGGAAACCAATATTCCCAAATGGTGACAGATAAATCTTCAATGCCTCAAATGTCTAATAATAGTAATTTTCTTCAGGATAATCAACATAATTTATTGCCAGATCAGGTAGGTGTACAGAACGAGTCTTCCATTTCTAGGCATAAATTTCAGACTGAAAACATGTTTGGACTTGCTTCTAGGCAATCTCCAAATACTGTGATGAGAAATATTGGGGGCCTCCAGCAAGTGAATTCCTTGTCGAGAAATGCACCTCAGCAGGATTTCCTGGGGAGACAGGATCTAGCTGTTCGACCAGATACCTCATGTGAAAAGCCAACTAGGCAGGTTGCCTCACCACAGAATGAAGTTGCCCTAGATCCAACAGAAGAAAAGATTTTGTTTGGTTCAGATGATAATATATGGTCTGCCTTTGGCAAGCCAACACATAATACTGGAGAAGCTGGTATTTTGTTCGATAATGGTGGCTTATCAAATGGTTTACCTTCTATTCAAAGTGGTAGTTGGAGTGCTCTTATGCAATCAGCTGTAGGTGAAACGTCCAGCAGCGATATGCCGCCACAGGAGGGTTGGAGTGGTCTGAACTTTCACAATAATGATGGTCCTTCAGGGAGTCAGCCCCTTTCATTGAACAATGAGAGTTGCAAACAAGTATCATCTTTAGCTGATGACAGTCTGCAAATGCCATCAGCCCAGAGTTCTGGATCGTTTGCTCCTGATGATATCAATACAAACAATGTAATGGGGTTGAATCAATTAAGCCAGAAATTTCAAAATGAACCTGGCCAAAGATTGCAGACTGAGATGTCTCAGAGGTTTTATCAGTCTTTGGAGGAAGCTGGCAAGTGGTCAAACAGCGGTCCATTACAAAGTTCAGTTGCTGAAGATACAGATGCCTCTCATTCTCTACAGGCAGAGAGAAATGCCAAAACAAATTCTCCAACTTGGGTTTCTGGACACACTGGAACTAGACTACAATCAAATGGTTGGAATTCTCTGGAAGCTATACCACCTGGTGGAGAGAGGGTGATGAATAATCATAAGGCTGAGAAGCTGCACCAAAATTCTCAAAACAGTCAAGTGAGAGTGGTGCATGGAGAAGTGGTTCATGGAACTTCTCTATGGAAGTTGAATACTGTTCATAGTTCTCCTTCTGAGTTGGGTCATGTAAAATCTAGGGTAGCCAGTTCCCCAGCAAATCAGGAAACTTTAAGTTCGAAAAATGATGCATCAGTAGCTAACTCATGTAATGCAAGGATAAGTGAAGAAACCAGTCCATTTGTTCAGCATAATTATTTACTCAATCAGTGGAAGAATGCCCATCCTTCGACTAGATCCCAAGGAGCTGAAAGTCTGGTAAGATCACTGGATCAAGCTAATGACCTGAATCAGGTTTTGGACCCAATGAATAGCCGTGAAAAAGATGAAGTTGCGAGACATGCAAGGCATGAGATAGATAATTGTGATGGGAAGGAAAATTCTAATGACAGCCATCGCTCAAACTTGTCTCAGCACACTTCTGGTTCGTTCAGAGAAGGTGATTCACGATCTCTTCCCATTGGGAAGCAAACTTCAACAAATCAGCTTCCTAGGAAAGTTTCTGCTCATCGCAAGTTTCAGTATCATCCCATGGGAAATGTTGATGAGGATGTTGGAACCTATGCTCACAAGCAAACCACCCGTACACAGGCTATGTACCAGCAAAATCCCCATTTTGGCCAGTCAAAAATATTTGGTCAGGGTCCAACGAATTCAACAGTAAAGGAAAAGGTGTTTTTTTAATTTTGTGACATGTATGTATAACACTTCCTGTTGACTAGGCAGAAATCAGGATTAATTTTATTATTTGCAGGACCAGTCCTCTGAGCTGCAAAGAGATATTGAAGCTCCTGATGAGGTACCATCACGTGGAAACCTTTCTGGTCATGCGCCTAAGGTATCAGTTCTCTTTAGTCGACCCGTTGATGCATACACGTCCAGCAATGCTTCTTCTTCAAGGTACCTTCACTATTCACTTCCATTGCTGGTGTCAGTAAAACTAATCTAAACTTCTGCCATACTATTTTAACTTTATCCATTTCATGCTAGTCAAAACATGCTGGAGCTTCTTCACAAGGTCGATCAATCAACTAGTCATGGTGCCATGGTTCTGTTTAGCTCTTCTGAGGGCAATGCATCACCTCAGCTGCCCCAAGCAGAAAAGTTGGATGCGGTTGGCAGCCTCCAGCATAATCAGGCTTCTGTCTCTCAAGGTTTTGGGTTGCAACTTGGTCCTCCATCCCAAAGGCTGCAGATTCCTGAGCGTCAATTGTCTTCTCAAAATGGTCATGACGCATTTAATTCCTTGTATTCTAGTAATGCTGCTGCAGAAATGGGAGGTAAAGACCAGCAGATGGTTGCCACACATACAGGTCCATCTTTGCCTTCCTTTGAAGAAACCCAGGTTGAGTTCAAGATTAACAGATCTGCAATTCCAGATCATGGTGGGAATGAGAACTCTCTGTATAAGATGCCTGGAAATGTTAATTTAGCTTCCAGTTCGGCTATTCCGAATTCAAGAAGTAATGTTCAGAATGAACATATAACTAGTTCAACTGGAAAAATGTTGGTGAATCAGCGGATTGACTCCAATGGGTACAGTTCCTACTCTGCACAAAGAAGGCTTGCAGAGACTCTCTTGCCTGATGCATCTGGCTGTTTTAAACAAGATAATCTTGCATCATCTGGGGGCACGTCGCGTCAAACCGGCCCGAGTGATGTAACGAAAAGAGTTCCAACTACAACTATACCCACCCGGGATGGTAAGACGACTTCTCAGCATTTTGGCATGTCTGGTATTCCTCGACAGGGATATTCTAAACAAATGTTGCATAATATGTGGACCAATGTTCCTACCCATCAAAATAATATGAGCATTCAGTTTCAGCAAGCATCATCACATACTCAAGAGTCACCCCAGCCAAATATTTTGGAATCAAGTTCTCCTTTGACACAAGGTCAAGTAAACCCTCAGGGGATTTTTGATGGGGAAGAGCAAAGGCTGAAGGAGAGTTCTGGTCAGCCAGTAGTATTTGCAAACACTGACCCAGTTCCAGAGATGGAAAAATCATTGGGAAAAGCATCCTCCATGAAAAATTGCTTGGAAGATTCTCCTGCAAATTCTGCTTCTACACAGAAGGATATTGAAGCCTTTGGTCGATCACTGAGACCTAATAGCTTCTCTCATCAAAATTATTCCTTACTGAGCCAAATGCAGGGTTTAAAGGATGCAGAGGCTGATTCAAGCGACAGGGTCTCGAAGAGGATGAAAGGACCAGAAAGTGTTTCGGATGTTCATATAGCAACTGTGAAGGCACAGCAGCAGAATGAACACAATGCAGTAGGAGATTCTTTGGGTTCAAGCACTGGGGCCCCATCTGAGGATTCAGGGATGCTACACTTCTCAAGTCCAGCTGAAATCTTCCACAAGAACACTTCTCAACAAGGAAATGTAGCCTCACAGGATATGCTGGGACTTAGTCGAGACATTTCTGAGAGCAAGTCTTGTGGTGGATATTCGACTTCTGCTAGAGCTGATCATCATCAGGTTAGCCCCCAGATGGCTCCATCGTGGTTTAATCAGTATGGAACTTTTAAAAATGGGCAAATGTTGCAAATATATGATGCACGCAAAGTCACCTCCTTAAGACCAGGAGAACATGTTGGGAAGTCTTCCACTGGCTTGGATACTCTTAACGCGGAGGAGAAAGGAACTGTTGCTCCCATTGACGCATGTCAATTGGGCAACAGCCATCAAAGTTCTATTCCCTCATTATTAGCCAATGGACATTTCTCTTCTCAATCATCGCAGCTTAATGTCACTGGTCAACATCTTGAGATTTTGAGACCCAAGAAGCGTAAGAGTGCTACCTCTGAACTTCATCCTTGGCACAGAATAATATCCGAAGGTTCACAAGATCTTTGGACCCTCAGGTGGCTGTCACCAGTCTGTTTCTTCTTTTTTATTCACCTTTCTTTTGAATATTTTCTTTTATAGACTCGTATGCTTAATGATAAGTTGTTGGGCAATTGATTAAATGGAATTTAGCACGGCTGATGCTTGTGATCTACAACTATTATGTTTGTACTATTCTAATTTATTTTCCTAATCTGCATGAGATTTACTCGGTGCAGCAAGCCAGAAGCAGACTGGAATAAAGCAACAAATCGTCTTGCTGAAAAGGTGTGCTGGATGCATACTTTTCCTCATGTATTGACTTTAATTTTTGCATAGTTGGCCCTATTCCTCAGCGCATTTTCTGATGGCAGGTTGAAGATGATGCTGAACTAATTGAAGATGGACCACCAATGCTTAGATCCAAACGAAGGCTTACTTTGACAACGCATCTCATGCAGCAATTGCTTCCCCCCTCACCAGCAGCTATTCTCCCTGTTGATGCTACTATGAGTTACGAGATTGTAGCTTATGCTGTCTCCAGGATAGCTCTAGGAGATGCTTGCAGCACAGTTTCCCGCTCAAGTAATTTGGATCAGCCTGGTGACAGCATGGACAGGTAAGAATGAATTTGGGTATTCATGAAATTGGCAAAACTGTGTCGAATCTTTTTATCTTTCACCTTATTTATTTGGTGGCATTCTTTATAACCTGCTCTTTTGTTTTATACTTCAGACTTCGTGCAAAGAGCAAATTGTCGGAGAGAAATGGATGTCGGTGTTATGCAAAAGCTTCTGAAGAGCTGATGAGAAGAGCTAGGAAGCTGGAAAATGATTTCTTCAGGTAAAGTAGTTTTACCAGAGATATGTGTTGTCTGGACGATTAGATAGCTGTTAATGATTTACCAAGTGTTTTTTTTCCTTTTTTTTTTTTTGGGAACTTTGGTAGATTGTTATATCTGTTATGGGAAAAGGGTAGCTAAATAATCTCTTCAACCTTTAGCAGTGGGCTTAAGAAATTTTCAGGAGATATTGAAATAGCTATCTGGGTCTCTTTACTGTCTCCCAGAGTAGTTGCTTCCATCTGATATCTGTTACTCCCATATTTTTATAATGTTCTGTCTCCCATTGTTCCGTTAACGTTTTTGCTTGGCAAGAAGTTAGTACATAGACATATATCTAGGGAAAAAAAAATATACTTTAGATGGGGTAAATGCACACTTCCATGCAAAATGTAGACGTACACAATGAGTGCGCAGATATCTATAATTTTGCTGCTTTCATGCAGATTCCTTGTTATAAGTCTAAGCTCTCATTTTGATCCTTTTTCTATCTCTTTTAAATTAGCATCAGGTGATGCAGGCCCACATAATGTTTCATTTTGCATTTCTATCCAGTAAAGGGAGATGCTTCAAGCTAACAGGAGCAGTTATTTGATCAAATATCTGAAAAATAAATACTTGTTCTGTCATTCTTGGAGGGAGAGTAGAGTTTTTTCTTGCTTCTCTCTAGTTTATGGTCAAAGCCTGGACGCATTCTCGTAAGCAAATGTCCAAGTGCACGAAGTTATTGTGTCAAAACTAGGAACAGGGTGTTAGAGTGGCTTTCCTCAGGATCATAATATTTGATCTTCCAGAGAAATGGAGGTTGGATGATTAAGTTTCTGGTTTACTTTCAAATTGTAGCTTAAGGCACTTATAATATGTTTAATCAATGCAAGGTACTTAGAATTGTTGAAACAAAA
>NC_026147.1:10525617-10661768 GCF_000512975.1 Sesamum indicum
GAGTTAATTTAGTTGGTTTTTCAGGTTATCTGAACTCCTTTTTGATGGGAAACAAGCTGATAAAAATGAGTCAGGATTTAAATAGATCCTGGAGATACTTGCATAAATTTGATTGTTCTGCCAGTACTCTCTTTTTAAGGGAAACACAACGTAAAGTAGTGGACATCAGGATAGAAATGAATGAGGATATGTCATCATGTTTCTATGTGCTTGTGCGTATTAATCTGATGCAGTGACGTTTCTATATCAATTGAGGCTGGAAACCAAGTGACTCAGCTCATGAGCTTTAGAACTAGTCCTGATAATGATTGAATTCAAACTCAAATTTATTGAGGTCTGGCTGCCTGAAAATCTAGCAAGTCATTTGCCAGCTTGATCGATTTTATTTGTAAACATGTGAGCCTGTATTCATTTCTTGTGTAGTGTTATATTTACATATGGATTTCATAATTGTAAAAGGCACGGATGAACCTCTTTTGTTAACTCGAAAAATGGTATAGATCCATGAGAAATCCCATTCGGTAGATACGTTAACAGGACACCAAAAGAATTGAGGAGCCGTATGAGGTAGGAAACTCTCAAGTACGGTTCTAAGGTAAGGAATTTAATAACCTATTCTGATCGGGGAGAACAGGCCATTCGCCAGGGAGATTCTGAAATTGTGGAGGCTTGGTTTGATCAAGCCGCTGAGTATTGGAAACAGGCTATAGGCGCTTACTCCTGGTAATTATGTTGAAGCACATAATTGGTTGAAGATCACGAGGCACTTCGAATAAAAGAAGGCACCGTTTATTTATATAGATTATTAATTCTATTATTTAGTATTTATTTAGGTCAGATTTAGTTTAGAATTATATATATATTTTTTATAATTAATTGTGTTTTGGCTGGGCTTCACCCAGTTTAAAATGAGGCAAGGCTTGCTCAAGCCCAGCCTTTTAATTTGTTCTTTTATTTTTTAAAAAAATAGTAAAGTAACAGAAAATGAAAAGAAAAACAAAAAAGGAAGAAAATCCCTAACCAGTTGGTTTACATATTTCTTATAGTATAATGATTAATATAATTTCTAGTGTTTATATTTAATTGTTTCTGTAATAATGATTTTAAAAGATATTAATGTATAAATATTGTTTATATTTAATTGTTTGTGTAATAATGATTTTAAAAGATATTAATGTATAAATATATAATTTATTTATGCAAATATGCGCTCTGCGCCATGGCTCTAGGGCGCCTTCGTGCCATGCGCAACTATGATGGATTTATAATATATGTGATGAAATTAAATTAAAATATATAAATGGTTTAAATTTATTTAGCTGCTTGCTAGCCGATCTCAAGCTTCTAGCTAAATAAGCCAGGTCCAAGGTTGATAGTTTAAATATATAGCCTGAGGCTGAGCACCAATCATTGACAATTTAGCTTTGATCCAAGCTCAAGCTCCAGGTATCAACTTCAAGCTCGAGCCGAAAAGTCAAATGTTGTTAGCACTTTGCTTGGCTTGCTCGCAACTCTATGTTCTTTCGTGCATCAGGATTCTCTTGATTTTCGCTGATGTTGTCTAACTCAACTGTCCTTTTATTTGGTAATAAGTGGAGTAGGGACTTGCGGTCATACTGACTTAAATTGATTGTCAATTTGGAACAACTGAAAGGAAAAGAACTACAGTCGAAGAACTTCTGCCACCTGCTCGAGGAAATTCTTTTAATTGGAATTATGTGATAGGCAGCAGAACAGTGCGCATCTGCTGATCCTAGTGCTAACATCATAATTTGGTAGTATTGTAAAGTGAGCCCTAAATTGCTCCACGCTCTGTTGGTATCTGTTGTTTTTATGGTGTTATACTTGTTTCTTTAGTTCCATGCTTGTATAACTTTATCTTCTCATTCTTCTTTTTGTGTTTCTTTTTCATTTTCTCTTTCTTCCAATTCTCACTTTCTTTTAGAGGGTAAGGGGTTGATCATCTTTGTGGTTTGTCTTCTGTTTTGTTAAAATTTAACTTTTTATGGTTTTGACATGATTTTTTGCCTCTGATATGGATACTTGTGTTCGATGTTGTAGACTGGACAAGAGTGTATCAATGTTGGATTTGAGATTAGAATGTCAAGATCTTGAGAAGTTCTCTGTAATCAATAGATTTGCAAGATTCCATGGGCGTGGCCAAAGTGACAACACAGAGGCATCAACTGATACAACTCCAAGCGCTCAGAAACCTATTCCGCAAAGATATGTAACTGCTCTTCCCATGCCTAGAAGTCTTCCTGATAGAGTCCAATGTCTATCATTATAGTAATTATTTGATTGGTTTTCCTGGACCTACGCCTAACAGTCTCCAATAGTTTATACACTGGAACTTGCACGAAGACCAATCAAAAACCACAGGATGGAATTGCGTACACATAATGTCTCCTGAGATGTGGAGGATGTTTAATCTTTTCGATTTAGGCCACTGATATCATTCTTGCAAATTATAAAGTTCAATTATGTATAGATCTTTTAAAACTGAGCAAATCAGGGTTCTCAGTCCATTTTTGCGAAGAAGCGGGGTAATATAAGTTCCTCCTGATGTTTCATATATATTGGCAAATAGGTAGGAATTTCTGATATGTAGCTTCAATTTCTTGTTCTATTCTTTGGTAATATATGATGCATATTTACTATCTTCGAGATTAAGTGTACTTGGCAGCCAAGACTTGGATATTATTTAACGAGGTGCAGAGCTGCTTGAATGCCCATGAATTCACACCATAGGTACAGGACAACCGAATGCGACACCCTATTTGTTTCAGATGGATGATGGCATCACATCACTCTTGGCCAGGTTTTGAGCAACATACTGCTTTATTAGTTGCTTCATATTATTTTCTTGATAGTATGGTTTTCAAACTTGTCTCAATATTTTTAAATTTTTGGTTCTTTTGGGCTAATGACTTCTTATATGTTGATGTCTTTTATTGGCATAGTAGAATTACCCCTTAGTTTCATGAATAATTGATCGTTTCTCCTTATCTTTCTAGCCTGTTATCTCCACAATGAGCTTTTTGTTTTCTTCCGCAATCAGAATTGGTTGTTTTTGCCTCTTAGGTCTTTTATTTCTTCTTCAATGTTCTCTTTTTTTGTACAGGTCTATGTCGACACTCTTTTGCAAAATGTTTCAATTTTCATGATCTTGTATAGTATGAATTACCTACCCAGTTCATTTACTGTTTTTTGAATTCTGGAGGAGGATTCTCCCTTTTCTTTTCTCTATCATTTTCCCCATAAATTTCCTCAACTTGTACATAGCAAAGCTGCTAACTCCTCCATGATTTACTGTTCAACCAGTGCTGAAGTTGTTGCTTGCTCCAACTCATTCCTCCTATGAACCATCGAAGGCAAGTTCATGGCTCAAAGATTCTTTGGCTCTATCATGAGTACTGTATTTATCAACAAGTACATCATTTTCTCTTCCCATGAAAATGCCTTTCTTCATTTATTAGCAAGCATTGAGCCACAACTTCAAATCATCATGATTCTTGAATACCTAGCTATCATTTTCAGCACTTCCATAAGAATTCTTAAATGGAAAGCTAGCACTACTAATTAAGTCATAATTTATAGGATAAATTACGACAGACATCCACGGGATTTGATATACTTCTAATAGTTCTTAGTTGTTTATGAAATTTTCAATACTCTTTTTGATTTTAATGGTCGTTTAACAGTTGTATAATTTGGGTTCTCGTTATGTTTTTATATATAAATTAATCAAAATGTATTTATGGATTATGAATTACTTGAGGCATTTCTACGTTTTTGTGGTAAATATTAGGAGTAATGATAATTTCTCAGCCATAGAGGTGGGTTATTCATAAAATTTTAGGGGAGCTTATAGTAATTTACCCTATAAATTATATAAGATATCCTGAATTGCATTAATAAAATGATTAATTAAAAAACAAAATCTTATTGTAAGTATGATGGATTGCTGTGTGAAAAAATAAAAGACATGTAACAAATTAAATACAGACATAAATTTATATTTTGAGTGAATTGGTCATAATTACATCATTAATTTCAATCTCTAATAATTAATATACATAAAATATTAATATCAAGATTAAATATGTATAATTAATCAGTAACTACTATTTTACTAGCCCAATAACCATTCACAACAATTATTTCAAAGCTTTTCCAAAAGAGTTAATGAATCAAGCTTATACATTATAACCCATATATAAAATCATTAGATCAAAGCTATTTTTTTTTTTCGGTAAAGATAAATTATTCTCACTACTATATATTTTATCAAAATCATAAGTTGTACTTATTAGTATTACTTTACCTTCAAATTATTATGATAAAAATAAAAGTATGAGAAAGTACGATCTAAAAAATAATTGTGGAATCTTAAAATTAAAATAAATCATTATAGTCAGAAATTACTCATATCAATTATTAAAGGCACTTCTAATTAGTAAGATTGATAAGTTTTACTTAAAATTTTATGATATAAAAATAATTGTGTTTTAGTTTTTTGAAGTTTGTATAGTATTTTATATATTATTCAGGTACTATTTCATTTCAAATTTTACTGTGCCTTAGTAAATTAATTTTTCTTAAAGTATTTAAAAGTCTCTTTCAACAAATTAATTGCATAGAAATATTACTTTCTATTTATTTTTGTAACGGATATATTTATCATTGTGTAAGTAGTTTAGAGGTATTTGGACTATTAAATAGTCCTTTTTTATAGTATTTTATTTTTTTATAACTTATTCTTATTTATTATTAAAAAAAATACTTAAGTAAAGAAATAAGTTTCTTTTCACAATGAGGAACAAACACTTAGGATTTGATTCTTTTATATATATACTATAGATATAGATATGTTAGAATTAGTTATATAAGGGTTAATATTACAATTGGATTCTTAAGTTTGTGACTAAAATTACTTAGAACTTAAAGTTCATTTCTTAACATTAGCATCCAATCATCCCTGAACTTTAGTTTTTATTTTAAATCGGTCATCTGACCATTTCTTGATAAAAATGTGGCTAGATAACGGTCATGTAACTAACATGTGGCTTAAGTTATTTTTGTCATTATATATTTTTTTCAAAAATGGATAAATTAAACATGGCTTAGTTGTACCTTGCGACGTGTGCGTGTTCTCCAAACGAGCATATTACCTATTAAAACCAAAAGTTGCACACTAAGACTATTGTGTAACATGGTCGTCTTTTCTGATGAAGAATTTCAAAGCATTAATAGACCATAATTGTTGTTTTAATGATATAAATACAAAAAAATTATGAATATAATATCGTTTTGTAGTTAATAAGTGATATATTCAACTCTAAATATATACTTCTACACGTACAACGCACGTGGCACTTTCTAATTAGTTGAATTATTCTATAGATATAACGAACCTCATTGTTTTTATCCTATTTTCTACTTATAATTGACATTAAAAATTATTAATTAAAAAGTTATAATCAATTATATAAATATTAGGATAAATTACAACATTCCCTGAGATTTGGCATAATTACGAATACCTATTCGTTGTTTAAAAAATTGTCAACACTTTTCTGATTTTAATGGTCCTCTAATAATTAGTCCAATCTGTTAGATTTTCATCCATTTTTATGGTGAACTGACCGAAATGCCATGTGGATCAGAAGTTATTTTATTTAGTTTTTTTAAAAAAATATTTTTTATGGACTAAGTGGAATTTTTTTTATAATTTTTAAAATTTTTTCATCCATCCATTTTGATTTTTTTTAAAAAAAATAAAAAATACAATAAGGGCAAAGTTGATAATTTCATACCATCACTTTCAGCAAACATCAGGAGTATTTATAATTTTTTAAATTACAGAGGGTATCCATAATTATGTCAAATATCAAGATAGGTCGTTGTAATTTACCCTAAATATTATAATAAATGCAAATATTATATAATTAAATTTTTGCCTCACTTTGTCTCGCCCTATGTAAGTTATTATAGATTAATTATCGTTTTTATATTGATGTATTATTATTTTGTATATTAAGATAAGTTATTATATATATATATATATATAATAATATAATAATATTAATAGAAGGAAAGTTGAACTGATGCGCGTTAGCTCATAAATGCTGACCGCCAGCCCTGGTCGTACTATTTGGCACTTCACCAAGCGTGGCTCAAGTAAGGTACGAAGTGCATCAAGGTTCAAAGTATCGATCGTTACGTATTCAAATTATGTGTATTATTCTTCGAATGCATATAATTGATAATATTAGACGGTATAGATTGACAATAATGTTATAATTAAAATTTTAAATTATTTGTGAAACACTTATTAGAAATATCACCTATTTTATATATATTAGATATTTATTTTGTATTTATAAAATTTTATCTTCAAGATTATAATTTAATTTTTTAATTGACAAGAAAAAATCTTATTTTTCATAAAAATCATATATTTTAAATATATTAAATATTTATTTTGTATTTATCTTAAATTTTATCTCCAACGATAAAATACCAATTGAATTTGTTTTTATCTTATATAATTTTATATATTGACATTAAGTTTTATTTTATATTATTCAATAAGTATCTATTTTATATGAGTTCATTTTTATGATTAAGTTGTTTGTTCACAACTTGGTTTACTGACATCACCAGCCCCAAAATATTCCATTTCGTTGAAATTCTCAATGACAATGTTTTTTTTTTTCAGTTGTCTTTCTTACAATTTATTAACAAGAAGTTTTTATTCTTGCTTTTTATTTTATTTTACTTTTTAAAAGTATCATCGTTTTAGACTTCTGTACTTTAGTATAAATTTTGATGAAGGATGAATTATAAAAAATGTACAACTAATATATGATACCACCAGGAACAGGAAAACAAAATTTCAAGGAATCCAAAAAATGGAAAAATTGTGTCTATCTTCAACGGATCAAACCTAGCAAGAAAAAGTATTTTGTTTTGGTTCGACCTGTCGTCACATATGAAATAACGGACGGTATAACTTTAGCAATGCTTTTCCTCCGGATCTGTTGCAGGAAAGGGATAATGTGCAACTTCGAGTTGTTAATTATATCCTTTATGAAAATGGTAAACCAATTCGAGGAATGTCAAACAACCCAGAGAAAGATCCACATTTAATGGGATTTATGTACATGTACGGTGGTAGACACGTAATGATTATTCAGTTTTGCATGTGAATAATAAATTGGCCCAAAGGAAGGTTTACTATTTGACATGATCTTATCATTATTCTTTAATCACTGTAATAAGATATCACGTACAAGTCAATATTTTGTCCAAAGATAGAATTTTGATGGAGTACTCGATATTTTGAAGGTCGTTGCATTATTTTGAATTTTTAATTGTGATTTTATATTTTGTTTTAAAGACTTATGTGAGCTTATTTTTATTATACCTTGTTCTCTATTTAACAATGGTTTCTACTAATATACTGCCAACATCAACTCCATCCCTATGCTAAATGGTTTGGTTTGTTTTGAGGTTAATTTAACTTCGTTGCCTAGAAACACATGGTGGATAAACACCGGTGCAACCACTCACATCAGAATGCCTATGCATGGTTGCCTGAGTTGCCGAAAATCCAAGATGTTGAAAGATACATCTATGTGGGTGATGGTAAGTTGGTTCAAGTAGAGGTAATAGGAAAATTTAGATTATTATTGAAAATCGGATTACTTGAATCTTGATGACACATTTGTCATACCCTCGTTTAGACGAAATATGATTTCTGTTTCTAATTTGGACAAATTTGTTTATTCTTGTTCATTTGGAGGTGGAAAATTTAGCTTATTTCTTGATTTAAAATTGGTTGGTTCCAGTTCTTTATCTGCTTACGATAATTTTTATTAGATACAATTGCCTCTTTTAACGAATCCTGCATTTGAGTACTCGAGGTGTAGAGAGTAAATTAACCAATGAGAATTCTGCATCGTTATAGCATAAGAGATTAAGTCACATCTCCAAACGGGGAGTTGAGAGACTTGTGTCAGATGGAATTTTTTAACCCCTTGATTTTTCAGATTTTCATGCATGTGTTAACAGTATTAAGGAGAAACAAACCAATATGAGGAGATATGAAGCCAACAGGGCTATGGACATTTTGGAACTTATACATAGGATATTTGTGGACCATTCTCGAGTGTTTCTTGGAATGGTCAACAATACTTTATAGCATTCCTAGATGATTTTTCCAAATATGGCTACATTTATCTCATTCATGAGAAACTGCAGTCTTTGGACATGTTCAAAATTTTTAAGGCTGAAGTTGAAAACCAACCCAACAAAAGAATTAAAAACGTCAAATCTAACCGTGGTGGTGAATACTATGGTAGATGTGATGGTTCAGGCAAACAACATCTAGGACCATTTGCTAAATTCCTAGAGGAATGCGGTATCGTCCCACAGTATACCATGCTGGCTTCGCCCACCATGAATGGTGTTGCTGAAATACGAAAAAAAAAAAAATGCTTAAAGATAAGGTAAGGAATATGACATCTAACTCTATGTTACCAGAATCAGTCTGGGTAGAAGCACTCAAGACTGCATCATATATTCTAAACGGTGTTCCAATTAAAGCAACAAACAAGACCCCTTATGCACTTTGGACAGGCAAGAAGCCCAGTCTAAAGCATTTGCACATATGGGGATGTCCAGCCGAGGCACGACTTTATAGCCTAATGGAAAGAAATTTGACTCAAGAACTGTAAGTTGCTATTTTGTTGGATACCCTGAAAGATCCTAGGGGTACAAGTTTTACAGACCCACAACTAAGTTGATTTTTCGAGTCAGGAAATGCTCGATTCTTTGAGGATGTTAGGTTTGCGGGGGGAGATAAGGTGAAAGACATAGCATTTAAAGATGAATATGTTGATACCCCCCTAGGTACCATTGACATTGTTTAGGATTCCGTTCCTAACAGTATTATGGTACAATAGATCAAGACAATAACATAGAACCCCCTATTCAAGAAATTGTTACAGATGAACAAACTCCAACACCTCCAAAGCATTTGCCATTAAAAAGATCCACTATAGAGTGGAGAAGTGCATTGCCAGATGATTACATTGTATTTCTTCAAGAACGTGAAGTTGACATTTGAATAATAGAAGATAATCCTATCAACTTTCGTCAAGCCATGGAATGTTCTAACTCTCAAAAGTGAGTTAATGCCATGAATGAAGAGATTAAGTCCATGAAAGACGATGACGTTTGGGGAACTTGTCTAGTTTCCAGAATGTGCCAAGCCCGTTCGTCGCAATGTGGAGAGGTAAAAAGAGACGTCTTGTTGCAAAGAGCTATCAACAAAAGAAAAGCATCGACTATAAAGATATTTTCTCTCCAGTTTCTTTGAAAGACTCTAATTATAATGGCATTAGTGGCACATGTCGACCTTGAGTTGCATAAAATGGATGTGAAGACAGGATTTCTTAATGGTGATATTGATGAGAGAATTTATATGATGCAACCAGAAAACTTTGTATCATGAGATCCAAAGAATATGGTTTGCAGACTTAAAAAATCCATTTGTGGACTCAAGCAAGCATCTTGACAATGGTACTTCGAGTTTCATCAAGTGATCATCTCATTTAGTTTTGAGATGAATTTGGTTGATGATTTTGTGTACCATAGATTCTGTGGGAGTAAACAAATTTTTCTGATTTTGTATATGGATGACATCTTGCTTGCCAGCAACAATATAAGGTTGTTGCACGAAACCAAGAGATTTCTAGCTAAGATTTTTTAAATAAAAGATCTTGGTGAAGCCCCTTATGTGTTAGGTATAGAGATACACCGGAATCATTCTTGGGGTATCCTCGGACTATCACAAAAGGACTATATCGAAAGGTTTTTAAAAGATATGGCATACAAAATTATATACCAGGCGATACCATTGTGGCTAAGGGAGACAAGTTCAGTCTCAAACTATGCCTTAAGAATGATTTTAAGGAAAAGAGATGCAAAAGGTTCTTTAATCTTGGGTAGTAGGGAGATTTATGTATGCTCAGGTTTGTATGCGTCAGGACATACGTCACCGAGATGTTGGGCAGATATTTGAGCAACATAAGGTTGGACCATTGGAAAATAGCTAAAAGAGTCTTACGGTACCTATATTGACAAAAGACTACATGCTCACATATCGGAGGACTGATCAGCTTGTGATCATTAGGTATACTGACTTTGATTTTGTTGGATGCCAGGATAGCATGAAATCCACATCAGGCTATATCTATATGCTTGCTGAGGGAGTCATTTCTTGGAAGAGTGCTAAAACAATCTCTTATACCCTCTTCTACTATGGCAGCAGAATTTGTAGCATGCTATGAAGCATCTAATCACGGAATATGGCTACAGAACTTTCGTCACAGTGCTATACATAGTGGATACTATTGATAGACCATTTAAGTTATTTTGTGACAATAAGTCTATGGTGTTATACTCGAACAACAATAGGAGCTCGACGAGCTCAAAGCATATAGACATCAAGTTCCTAGTTGCGAAAGAAAGAATACAGAGTGGAAGTTGTCCACAGAGCATATTGGTACAAACTCCATGATTGTAGGATCCGCTTACTAAAGGATTGCCACCCAAAATATTTCATGAGCACACTGCTCGTATGGGTGTCACATCACTTCAAGATATTTAAGTTGTTCATGATATACAGTTTATGTGGGAGTTTGTAATTTTAATTGCTCATGTTAAAGACATCTTTAATCATTCAGTTTATGGTTGTTAAAGGTCATTTTCTGCATAAATGAGCCTTGCAATTTTATTTTTGCACTATAATTCTATTATGAATTGATCTCACTAAAGTTGAAGGAGGACCAGTTGGAAATCAGCATGTTAGAGATAACATTGCACGAAATTTTCATGTTGCGCATCCACATCATGATCCATGTTATTTAGTTATGTCAATATTGTGACCATTGATGGGTCGAGTTACGATAGATACAACAAAGGCTGCCTTGATCTTCATTTGATATCATTGATGGACTGGATTGATTTATAAATACATTAAGAAATGACAGTAAAGTCGAGCTCAAAATAATTCATAATCATAAGGTTTGTACATATAGCCCATGTGGGAGATTGTTGGATTTATTAACCCAATAATGTTGGATCCTTAATCCAATGTTGGGATTATATGTAAAATAATTATGAATTATGAACTGTCGAAGTTTAGGCCTAATAAAGTGATCAAATAAGGTTTCAGTAATTTAGGTCTTAATGTATTTGATAGGATACGAGCCTTTAATGAGTTAATGGTAATTTCAATTTTAGTGATGTGCTGAAATTGAAATACCTATTATTATATGTATGCCGTGGTCCCTAGATCACATGGTACTTCAATATATCTTCTAACATCCCATTATCAGTGGGATTTTAGAGAAAAAAACAAACTAAAGGAAACTCTTTGCAAACATGTCGATCTGGAAAGTTGTTGACACAATTCCATTGAGTTCCCTTAGCTATGGATTCAGGTATGCTTCTGCATTTATGATTATCGTATTTCTTATTTGATTTAGCATGATTGGTTCTAATATTGATAGTGATTGTTATTTCACTATACAGTATTTAAATCCTAACAAATCTTACCTTGGTCTAAGGACTCATTGGTAAACAATTCAAAACTACATTCAAGCACATAGAATAAGAGTCCCCAAAATCCAAAACAGACCAAATAGAGTTACATAACCTACTATCACATTGCGTCATAAAATTAGATAGTTGATGAAAAATAGATAATTGATTCATAAATATTTAATGAGGTAGTGTTAAAGACTGAATCCCTGGAGAATGACTCGTCGATAAAATTATAACAATATTTTCTTTAGGAATAGCAATTTGTTCAGCATAGAGATCATCATCGCTCAAGTAATAGGGTTCATACGGGGTTCACCGAAAATTATTTTCAATTCGTTCCAAGCAGGGTCTATGTGTCAATGATAAGCATGAGCAAATAGATTCCCCTGCACTAGGAAAAGGTAAAGCTTAATCAACGGATAGGAAATGAAATTTCATTCATGAATAAACCTATTTAATGCCAAATACATTTTCCGACGTAAATACACAATGCATGCATGGATTTCTACTAGCCAACACGAAAAAATTGGCGAGCAACTTTCTGTGCAATTACCCTTCCTATCTCGCACCATAAATCATCGTCAATGAAAAGCAGTTTAGAACATGGAAACCAATGGGGACGGTTAATGAGCTATGTGAAGGTGGCATGATGCTCCTTGAACTGGTTCAAACAACAGTGTCCAAAATGGTAGTATCAACGAATATTGAACCTGTCGTTCATGGCCGAAATGGCATCCAATGCGGCTCTTTGATTTAGTTGTAACACAAAGCGTGATGTAGCTAATTTTGTAAGGAAATTTGGAAATGGGTGTTCAGACTAGCTTCCTTCATCACATATGTATATATAGAGTAAATTACATTTTGCCATCCGAATTATGCTCGTTTTTATACTTTGGCATCTAAACTTTTTTTGTGTCAACTTACCATCTCAACTTTGCAAAATCTGCACTTTGCCATATATGATCATTTTTTTGTTGATTTTTTTGGCGAAAAAACATCACATGCTTTCCATATGTGAAAAATATCACATCACATAACCCTTAAATATCATATTTGCACTGCATGTGATGTTTTTCCTACAAAAAATTTTGTGAAGAAACAGTTATAAATAGCAAAGTACAAAATTACTTAAAGTTGATATGGTAAGTTGACCCAAAAAAAAAAGATAAATGCTAAAGTATAAAAAATATCATAGTTTGAATGACAAAATATAATTAACCCTAGCAAATTCTAGGGTATTGCCCATTAAATACTAATAGGTGGAGAATGAATAAATAGGGGATCAACCATATAAACTAAAGCCAACCACTTTGGAGGATAAACCCATTCACAAGCTTAATGTAGTGGCTCTCCCTTACATGTAATCGATGTATGCTTAAATCCATAACAAGAGACCAATATGTATTGCAATTGTTTGTAGTACAATATTCTTATGATGAAAGCTGTAATATATAGTAACAAATTAATTGAATAAATAAGTATATGGTTGCTAATTAATAATTATATGTATATGCTAAATAATGCATCAACTAATTAACTACAACAAAACATACATCAAACATACAGTGAAATTAAGTATATAATAATAAGTTCATAAAAATAAACAATATAACATTAAACACTCGCTTAAATATAGCGTTAATGCCATATGAACATAAATAACATGCTTCAACAAAGCATTCCTTGAGAAGAAGAGGAAAATCAGACGAGCCGTAGAAGCAACTAACATCCCTTACACTTTTGCTTCTGCAAACTGCTGTGGTGCTTACTTTGTCAACTTCTTGCTCCATCCTTATGAGCAAAAAGAAGAGATCATCACAGTCTATGGCAGTGGCGAAGCCAAAGGTGAAAACTTCAACCATATATCTCAATGCACATTTTTTCAGTTAATAATAGGCACCACGTTTTCGCTCGTTCTAGCTGTGCTAGTTTATGAAGAAGATATTGGGGTTTTCACTATCAAAGTGGTAGCTGATCCGAGAGCATGCAACCGCGTGGTGATATACCGGCCAATAGCCGACTTGATATCACAACTTGAATTGATTTCTTTGTGGGAGAAGAAAACAGGGAGAAGATTTAACAAGGTTCATCTCCCAGAGGAAGAAATGGTGACCCTTTCAGAAAGTAAGTATAATTCTGAGATATTCTGATACTTCATGCACATGCTAGATTCAGACACCGTGTGTATCTTAATTCATGATATGTGTGTGTGTGTGTGTCAGAGAGAGCGAGACACGGGTAGTGTTAGAGGATACTTTGGAATAATTTTGACAAATAAAATACTGATTACTTGATTTATTGCAGCTCTGCCAGATCCTCAGAATATACCAATCTCCATCCTTCACAGTGTCTTTGTAAAGGGCGTAACAACGAACTTTGAGCTTGGGGAGAATGATTTTGAGGCTTCTGCATTATATCCAGACCTGAAAGTGACTAGCGTTGACGAGCTACTTGACATTTTCCTGTGCAATCCGCCCAAGCCTGTTAATTCAGCATTTCCATAAAAGTTTTTTAGAAAGTTAAGATAGTCGTTGCTCATTATCTTGTACACTTGTGGCAAGATTGTTTCTCGATTTACCAAGAGTTCATTGATTTATGTATTTATGCTGTAATCAGAAGGTAATAAAGATTTAATGACTGGCAAGATTACCTTAAAGGAAAGAAACAACAAACAAGAAAAAATATATATACATTTTACAGGTGATACGGTTACAGACAACTAAGTGTTAACTTGGAAAGCAGGGTGCAGGAGCAGATGATGCATGGGTTGATATTTTGCACAAACCTCGCCTCTTTTCTTCATTTTCTCATTTTCTTCTTCCCTCCATGATGGAATATAACAAAGACAGGCATTCTGTCAGCATCAAATAATTCCTAAAGACTATGGTTACAAGAGATCTCACTCTTAAGCTAAATTCGTCATTAGATAAGACAGTTCACATGAGAAAAATAACTATAAACAGAAGGAAGATTTTCCTTGTTCACATCAACCTTTCTCATAAGTTGCAAATGGTGATCGTAGGCATATAGGTCATTGACTTTGGACCTGAAAACTAATTCAGCATAAATTCCCACACAATAAACTGAAACCAAATTTCTCATGCAATCCACTGTAGTGATACTACATTGCTTTTCCCAACCTTCACCACCTAAACTCCTCAAGGTCCACACATTAATTTGGTTCATGTGTTGACGACCAAGAAATGCCCCCCATTTCAAATATCCGATCATGAATTCCGCCAGTGTTTGGGAGTGGTATCTTCTCAAACTTTTCAACATCCACTGGCATTGATACAATATACTCGTTATTGTTTTACATAAAGTTTCTGGAAATTAAAGATGACAAAGGCACGACGAAAGAGTACAATACAACTTGTATGGGCCAAACTAGAGCAACATTCAATGGTTTGATTGTTCTTGATAACTGTATGAGGAGAAGAGGACAGATTGTCTTGAACCCTGTCACTAGGGAGCTGAAACCAATTCTGTTGGTGCACTTGTTTCAGGATGACTTAAGGTACATTGGCTGCGAGATTATGAACATAGAGAGTCGATCATGGAGAGTAGTGGATGGACCTCCCTCTGGGTATTTGTAAAAAAAAACATTCGAACTCAAATCCAACTTTCGATTGAGCCATTCATGATAAGATTTAATACTACGATTCAAAATGGCTCCAACAGAATGGAATGTTTGTCGAAGGAGTAAACTCCCAAGTAACAATAACCAAAACAAGGAACCGCGTTGCCCTAACTCAACGTGTTCCCATGATCGCTAGTCGTTCCTCATACTGATTCATTGTAGAAACAGTACGAGAGATACGCTTCAGCAAACCAGGAACTTGCTCCCTTGAACGTTAATACATTGGCAGGTCCATCCATTGGAATGTGTCGCAACAAGACCCCTATATGGCAATATTTCAACTAAGCAACATTAGAACAATCGTTTATTACAGAACATGGTGTGATAGAAGAAACTTAGGACATATTGCAGCTTAATATGTATGTTGAATGATTTTCATGGATTTGTCGAAGTCCACGATGTCCTAACAACAAGTTCCATGCCACAGTTGCATAAACCTAAAAAAATAATCCTCATTTGATGAGGTCTGAGGTATACAATTGCTTCTAGACTAAGCATTAAAATTGCTTGACGAGCAATGAGCCAGGCACCGTTCTCCTTAGACATAGTTTGAGAATAATTGAAAAATGTTAGAACAAAATGCATTCCAACAAATAACAAAAAAAAATGTTAAATTGACAAAAATAACAATAGTCAATTTAGAACTGGTATTATTTTTATAGAAATATCAAAATAAAATTTTTAAATAGCCAAAACTACTACCATAAAATTAGAAAAATTCCTAAAATGGAAGAAAACAAGAGTAGATTGCAAAGCTAGAAAAGGGACAGAATAAAAGGTGAAAATACAAAAATCTAGAAAAGTTGAAACTATGCAATAAATAGAATGAATAACTGAATAAAATAATAAAATTATTAAACACAAATCAAACTAAAGAATAAAAGTAAAAAAAGAAAGAGCACATATGATTAGAACATTATCGACATCAAGATATGGTGCATCTGTTCTTTTTCAATATAGTTGAGATGAGGATTTCTATAATCAAATTATAATTTTATACATACATATATTTATTTGTTATGACTATACATTCAACATTTCAAACTTTCTATGGAGGTCTATGAGGAATCACCAATTTTTGCATTATTAACATTATTTTGAATAACAACTGATATGAGACCAAATATAATACAAATTTAACATAAGTATACCTCAAATAATAAAATTTTGAAAGAAAATTGAAATGTTGAAAATAACAAAACGTATAGAGAAATTATAAGAAAGCAAAAAATATCATATCATATTGATTACTAACTATTGAGACGATAAGAAGATATTGAGAAGATACCTCAATGACTCAGAAAAAACTACCTTAAGCAACAAAATGTCACCTTAAAAAATCAACATATGCAAAGTCATGTCGTTTTTGTAAGTTCATCAATCACAATTTGTTTAAGTAGAATGACAATAAGAAAGGTTCCAAAAGGGAAAACAATGATGATCTTATATTAGAAAATAAATAATACAACCTTAGTAACAAATGAAATTAAAAAAATATATATTAACAAAAAACACAATGATGTCTGTGGTGAACTTGGAATGAATAAAATTTACATAAAGAGAAAAAGAAATGCTTTTACATAAAGAGAAGAATAATAAAATTTCGATGATAGAGTACAATGATGTCTATAGGGCTTGGAATATAAAGAGAAGAATGAATGTTTTTATATGGTATTAAACATAAATAAGGCAATATGCATAATAAGAGGAGAGTGATTAATTGGTGATTTAAATAATTTAAATTATAGAAAATCAATAGAAAATTTTCAATCTAATTAAAAATTTTAAAATTAGGAGAATTTAGTTTTTAGTCAAAAAAAAATTTCAATATATATTGATGTGTATAAAATTAAGTTGGCCCAAAAATATCTAAGTGGCCCAAAAAAGTAGAAAGCAATGGAAGACTCAAGGTACCCACGAGATCCAAGACATCCCACGCCCATAACGCTCCTAGGAGGCCAAAGATGGCCCAACTCACAGTCTAACTAGCCATGTCCAAATAGCCCATGTAGCATAGGAAGAAGGAAGGAGGCTTAGGACATCCCTTGACTCGGACCATGATTAAAGTCCGAGAAAACATTCTGCCCAAAAGGCCCACACACTATGACAGTTCACACTCCACCATGGCATCTAGTTGACCTAGGTGTCAACAACCACCTCGAAGCACATAAGCCCTAGGAGTCCCACACGTGAGCAAGGAGGGATTCCCTGGCGGCTGGGATTCCTTGAGGACGAGGAGTCTCCCAAGACAAAGATGACTCCTACTAAAACACTCCTAACTATAGATAAGGATGATTTATCCCTTATCCCAATCATCCCAACTAATTTTGGCAAAATTCTTGGGAGTGGAATAAACTTGCAGCAAACGAGGATACTCCCCCTATAAATGTAGGTTTAGCCCTCCATACAGGGGATACCTCTAAACACCTCTCTTACTATCTAAACTATCCCATAAACTCTCTTTAAACATATTATCACTTGTTCTTGCATTTTTCACCAACTTTATTCATTATATCTCGATTCTTAATTAAACTCACCTATTTTTTTTTGTTTTATTTTATTTCGAATCCAATACTAACACCCCAACACCTTTTTTACATGTCTCCCATTCAGAATTTGAATTCGCTTCGGCACAAACTTTGAACAATAGTCCATATCCATTGGACCTATATACTTTTTGCGTGCATTACATATAATAGATAGATTAGATTAAAAAAATATTAAATTTATATATAACAAAGACAATAAAATGGTAGCGAATAAATAAACACATACAAAAGAACAAATAATATGATGTACATATCTAAATTAAAATCAATTTATATAATAAATAGTATTATGTAATTAAAAAATATGAAAAAATGTATGAGTCAGTGAAATATCTTCGAATAGCAGTTTCAATTAAGAAACTTGATTGACTATCAATGAGAAATTTAAAATTTGAAAAATATGGAAAGAATAAAATATCTTATGTTTTTGTTAGAAAATATATTTACCATAGATATTTTAATAATGCATAAATTTTGGAAATTAAATACTGAAAGTTTGAAAGATCATAAAGGTGGAGTTTGAAAATTAATTAAAGAAAATAATCTTTAATATTCTCCATAAATATGAAACAACCAATTACCATAATCGAAACAATAAAAAAAATCAAAATCCTAAAAAGCAAGCATTAGGTGAAAATTCAAAAATATAATATTACTGAAAGATGATTATAATTAATAAGAGATTAAATTTAAAAAATGTAAGGAATATTAGATTTTTTATATTTCAAAAATCAAATTACTAATTTGGTACCACTATATAAATATATATATAACTATAAAAAAATTAAATATGTTAATTATTGTTAGAAAATATGTATGGACTAATTTAATTATTACTTAAATTATATTTAAAAAATTTAATTATGTGAAAGTAATTTCGATTCAATGATTTCCAATTATTATTATTTTTATTTATTCATGCATTTTCTTACATAATTAAATAGTTCTATATGAATCATTGATCTCAATTGCAAGAAAAAAAAAAAATAAACAGCATCGACTAATATTAAAAATATATGGTTACATATGGTAGGTTTTAAAATAAAAATAATTTTAACATAAAATTTATTTAGAAATTAAAATGAAAGTAATCATCCACAAATATATATTGGGTGGGAAAATATATAAGGAGATTATTAATATTGCCATTAATACTTACCATTGATATTTATCTATCAATTAAGTATTTTTATAATTAAATAAATTCTAATTCTAAGAATTATTTGGTCAAAAATTGAAGAATTTGGATCAAGACCCCCTTCAAATATATATATATATATATATATATATATATATTAATAAATATATGTTATAATCAATTAAGGAGATTGTTAATATTGTGAATAATACTTACCATTAATATTTATCTACCAATTAAGTATTTTTATAATTAAAAAAATTCTAAATTATAAAAATTCACTATTTGGTCAAAATTGAAGGATTTGGTCAAAAGAAAAAAAAAATAATAGATAAATAGATATTATTTAATTTAAATATATTTTAATAAATTATATTTATTTTTAAAATATCATAATTAAATATCAAAATACCTAAAAAGTATATAAAATTTTAAATTTAAAATAAAAAATTGCAATACAAACGCTTTCTGAGTTTAAATATTCACATGAATATAAATAAAAATTAATTATGATATGATATATTATTAAATAAATTCAATTATTATTTATTATAGAAAATATTAATTAAATATTAAAATACCAAAAAATATATCAACTTTTTAAGTTATATTATTTACTATAAGTAATTTTAAAATTAAAATTACTATTGGTTGTATTTAAAATAAAATTTTATATTTTTCTATTATTTTTAAATTTTTGAAAAATTAAATTAATTTTTAAAAATAATTTTTTTTCCTCTTCCAAGTTTTTTTTGTTTGTTTCTTCTTCCCACCACATCGTCGCCTCGCCTTCGGCCACCACCGTCAGCCATTACACAACGACACCCAGATCTAGGCCTAGGATGTCATGCTTTCGCCCCAGATCCTTCGTGTGGTGCTGCAACGTCCTCTCGTTAGATCTGAGCAACGGCTATCGCCAGAGAAGTGGGTGATCACTGTCGCCCAAATCGGAGGAATCATAGGAGACAACGTAACTGCTTAGACCAAAGTCTGCTCCGCCCATAGAGGCAGCATCGATCATCGATTTATAATATAATATATATTATATATGTATAGTGTATGTATATATAAGTGTACATATAAAAAATATATATATATTAAATTACTGGATAAATTGCATAAAATTCTCTATATTTTTAAAATTTAGCTAGAAACCCACATGTGTTAAAAATATGAGCAAAATACCCTCTATGTTTTTAAGATATTGCATACTCTCTCCTTCCATTAGGTAAGACCTAACACCGTTAATATTTTGTTGAATTGACCGTTATGCCCTTCTTATAATAACCATTGATCTTCAATTGTAAAAAATGAATAGTCGAAAATTGTAAGTAATTTAAATATATTTTTATTTATATATACAATATAATATGAATATGGATATATCTATAGCAGCTGCAGCCGTCGCCCAAACTGTCCTGGATGACGATGCCGTCGCCCACGCACAAAGGGGGCGAAGACGATATCACCCCTGCAAAAGAGGGTGACCTCGCATCGCCCCCTCATCATGGGGGCAATATTTCCCTGGATCTAGGGCGAGCTCTGTCACCCAGCCTAGTCACCAACAAAGAAGAAGAAGATAAAATAAAAAAAATTAAATATTGTCTCGTCATTGTGGGGGCGACATTGCTCTGAAAGTCCAGGTTTTGGGAGACAGAGATCGACTTCCGTCGCTCAGTCTTCTTCTCCGTCGCGACGAGAAGAAGAAGGTAAAAAAGTATTTAAAAGAATTAAGTAAATTTATTTAATTTGACAAAATTAAAAATAAGAAAAAAAATATTAAATGTTTAATCTAAATATTATAATAATCTTAATATAATATTTTATATAAGTTAAAAAAATTGATACAATTTTTAGGTATTTTTATATTTAATTAGTATATTTAATAAATAAATATTAAAATATATTTAAATTAAATAATAATTTAATTTAATTAATAATATTTAATATTATATGTGATTTTTATTTATATTACCATAGATTTTTAATTTAAAAAATAAACTTTTAGTATATTAATTTTTGTATTGTCATTTGTTAATTTAAGATATGTGCCGGGGAGGGGGGGGGGGGGGGGGGGGGGGGTATGCAATTTACCCTAAATTAGTTGAGGTTGGATTATTCATTTTTTAACTATTGAAAATCAGCGATTGTTATAATACGGGCAAAACGGGCAAGTTAGTAAAATATTTAACGCCGTTAAGCACAATAAGGAAAGGAGAGAGTGTGTAATATTTCAAAAAATACATGAGGGTTTTATGCAATTTACCCTATTATAAGTTAGACTAACTTAAATATCCGAGTAAATTGCATAACTCCTCCTGTGGTTTGATGAAATAGCACGAAATCTCCCCATATTATATTTATAGGTAAAAAAACCCTGTGTTATGGAATAAGCAACGAAATACCCCCTCTATGTTAGAATTGATGGAGAGTGTGTGTCACATGTCTAAAATACGAGTGAAATTCCTATGTAATAGTTTATGACATTATTTCATATCTCCAAAAAAATTAGTCTATTTTGCCCTTTTCTTTGATATAAGAGAAAATGAATATTTTAGTTTAGATAAACTTAATAAATTATATATTATTAATTAATTTAATTTAATTTTAAATTTTAATTGATTATATTTATATATAAAATATATTAACTAAATATAAAAATACATAAAATGTATATAAAAGTGTAAAATTTAACAGGTTATTAGCAAATCACAATGCAAAAATTAATATACTAAAATTCACTTTTAAATTAAAATTTATATGAATATATATATAAGTCACTTATAGTAATTATATATCATTAACTAAATTAAATTATTATTTACTTAAATATATTTTAATAAATTTTATTTACTTATAAATTAAATTAAATATATTTTAATAAATTTTATTTACTTATAAAAAATACCAAAAAATTATATCAATTTTTTAATGTTATGTTAATTTCTATAAAAAATATTTAAATTAAATAAATAAATTATTTAATATTTTAAATTTTGAAAAAAAAACAAATCATTTTACTTTGTTTTTTTCTAAAAATAGAATGTTTTTTTTGGTCTTCTTCTCCATCGTCTCCTCATTGGCTCGCTGTTCACTACATGCCAGTGATGGAGCCTGGGCAACGGAGGCCACCCTTCTTCTTCGAGCAACGTCTCCCCTAACGTAATTTTAATTTTTATTATATTTATTTAATTAAATAAAATAAATAATCAATCAAAATTGACAAAATAAATTAAATTTGAATTTACATAAATAAAAAATAATGGATATAACAAATTAATTAAAGAAATAACCATTTATTAAATAAATAAGTCTAAGTAAGGGTATTTTAATCGATCCATATTTTAACTACAAAAAATAATTTCCCTAAGGCACCGAATCTTAGTATATAGTATAGATATATATTTTCCGATCGTTACATTAGTACTTGTAATTACTAACTTAATATTAAATATCGATAATAACAAGTAATAAAATATTAATCAATGCATAAATTACAATTAGATTAAATTAAAGGCTAATTTTGAGAAAAAAAATATTTTTCTTTGATATCATGGGCTAATGTTAAAGTGGTAGCACAACAAAAAAAAAAAAAATACAATATTTAACTATGGGTAATTGACATAATTAAAAATAAAATAGTTATAGTAAATAGTCATTGACCACAGTAATGCAATGCTTATTGGCCGTGGTATCTTAGAGGGTGGCTAAAAGTCATAACAAATATTTTTAACATGGCTCTTATTTATGGCAAATAACTTTTTTTTGTGAAATATCTATATTTTTGCATCGATTTTATGCAACTGTGATTAATAAAAATTACTTATCACGGTTTCTACTTCATAGCTATCAAAATTGTAATGAATAGTCATTTTTTTTGCTTTTTTCTAGTGGAGGGAGACGTGCAATAGCAAATTTGAAACAAAAAATTATTGGAGAAATTAAACCTTGTTATCAACTCTAAAGAGATTAGAAGTACATCTTTCGAGGGGAATTAGTGTAATGTACTCGGGTTATGTAAAATTACAAGTATAACCCTTGAGTAGTGTTAGTGGATGTACCTAGATGAGAGTAATATGAAGTATTTAAAATTTTAGGGGATGCAAATGTAATTTACCATAAAAATTAAAAATTGTGGATAAGTGCGAATTAAATATGGTAACAACTGATTATATAAGAATTAAAAATAATTATAAAATCATCAAAAGCTACAGTCATTAAATTTCACAAGATTCTCAAAGTAATTTACACCAAATTAAAAACATTGAGAAATCAATGGTCGAAGGGCCTAAGTGTAAAATCAATAATCCCAAGGGGGTGAAACCGCAAAAAGGGAAAACATTTGTCCTTTTTTAGCCGTTTCTGATTGTGAGTAGTATTCTTGGAGATTCAATACATAAAAACCCCAATTCACACAAACAACAGAGTCACATACACCTGAGTTTCTGCCTCTGAGTAACCTCAATTTTCTTTTCTCACACTTCAATTCACGCAGGAATACACGTGCAAAAATGGTGGGAGAAGAGAAACGGCATCAGATGATGCAGAATTTGTTCGGGGACCAATCGGAAGAAGAAGATGAGGAGGAGGAGGTCGAATCCGAGCACGAGTCCAATCGTCAACCTGACTATGCCTCCGTATGAGTGATTTCATCTTTTTGTCCCCCTTATCAAATTCTCATTTTTTGCTACTCAATTCAGGGTTATCGGGTGTCAATGGTGCATGTTGTGGTACTTGAATTTGTGTGTACAGGAAGAATTTTCAATTTAATTGGAAAAATTTATCTTGTCTTTCTTTTCCGTTTATCTCTATGCAATTGGCTCTCTCTTCCGGGTTTTCACCTGCTCCTTTTCTTTTTTTTTTTTTTTTTTTTGGTTTCAACTTTTTTTTTTTTTTTTTTTTTTTTTGGTTTCAAGTAAAAGTGCAGTTTGCTCTATTGTGGTTTATTTGATGTGTATTCACATATAAATTGCTGTGTGTATTGAGAATTTTCAAGTATTTATGCTTCTTGAAGAATCGTTCCGATCCATTCTTAAAGGTGTTTTATGGAAATATTATGTTATACCATTGCTAGTTAGTTTCATTTGAATGTAGTAGAACGCATTACATTTGAAAGAATTGAAATAACGAGCTCATTGTCTTACCTCTGTTCTTATTGTGATCTTATCTTTTCAGGATGAAGGGGATGGAGGACCAGAACATGAAGTTGAAGTTGAAGGTGAAGGTGAAGTTGAAGGTCAAGGAGAGGCAGAAATTGAGAGTGAAGGTGAACCTCGGGATCTTGATCCTTTACATGGAGAGAGCGAGGGTGAGCGAGAGAAAAGTTCTCAAGAAGTTGAAATAGGTGATCAAAGGGAAGAAAGTGAAGAAAGGTACTCGGAGAGTGATGAAAAGGAGGAATACGGCCAACGAGTTGTAACAAGTAGAAGGCGTAATGAAGTTGATAGTGGATCAGAAAGATCTGGGGAGAACCGCTATGTTGCTAATGAGGATGACGAAGTGAATCAGGCTAGGAGTCCTAGGTCAGTTGCTCATTTCTCTCATCCTCTGTCCTCTTTCCCAGTATAATCTGTTTGTTGATTACCCTCCTTCCTCTTTCTGTTTCCCTTTCTAGTATTGCTCCTGCCTATTTGAGAGTGGTAAATATGGAACTTTTCTATCTCCGGCTTTGAATATCTATAACTGCTGACTGATTTGCATTGCATTTTCCTTTTGTATCCTCTTGCCTCTTCTGTTATGCAGTCTTAAATACTTGATTGCTAAGTATCTTCATCAGAAAATATTTGATCTGTAATCTTCAATAGGAAATAACTAGGAAAAATAATATTCTAAAAGTCACTGCATCAGCAAGGGTTCTTTAATACCTTTTCCGGTCCAGTAAATAACCTTAACTGGTGCCTTTCAGTTTCCTTTCTGTTAATTATGGATGCATAATGTGGCTTTCATGTGCTATTGTTGTTGGCATTAGCGTAGGCTCCTTTTGTATTTAAAGGCCTTCCGGAAAAGTTTCTCATTCTTCCCAATTTGTGTTGCTAGATGTTCCTCATCTTACCCACTCTCTGGAGGTGTGTATCTCTCATGGGACTATTACTTCTTATCTTTTGAGTTTTGAGAACTTCTTGCGAAGGCTAAAAATGCTAGGTACCAATGTAGAATATCTGCTCCGAGGATCTTGTTCCTTTTTGCGGGATGGAGTTGTGTGGGTGTGCACTAAACCTGCCGTTCTTGATATTTTCTTGCTTGCATGCACAACATTAGACTCTAAACCCTTTTAGGAAGCATTTCAGCTGAAGTTTTTGCATCATTCGCGACACTTGTAAGAGATTAGTTCTTTGTGGTAGTTCAATTGATGCTTCTGAAAAGATTGAGAAGAATGGAAAGTAATGATGAAGAGGGCATAGAGCGCACAAAAAGAACAACTTTCCAAAGCTAGTAGTTGCCTAAGGCCCTAAGTTCATTTATGAAAATATCATGTGATCTTGGTCGTCTGTAATGTATTTATACTTTATATTTGTTTAAGATGTTCAGTCGTCTGGATTTTATGATCTGCAGTAGGTCAATTGGTGAGGAGAAAGAAGAGGATCAATTTTTGCAATCAGCTCCAGAGATTCGTGATGTTTTTGGAGACTCTGATGATGAAGAACAAGCAGAGTACGAAGTTCAGAACCAGATTGAAGACGAAAATGTTCGCATGATGCTCATCATAATAGTTTCAGTTATGCTTTCACTGTGCTATATATATGCATGAAATGTACTAACATATTTTCCCCCAACACAGAGATCACCAATGGACGAAGAGGGAAATTATGAGAAAGAATTGAGGCCGGAAGATATGATACCGGACGAAGATGCACCATATGACTCTGAAGAAGAGCGCATTGAGGCTAAAATTAAAGAAAAACCGGTTGGCCCCCCACTGGAGTTGGAAATTCCTCTGTGTCCTCCTCCAGCTGAATCAGACAAGGTTTATCTTCAGTGTGCTTGCCATTTCCAAGTCATATTCTGATCTGCTCTGATTCTTGATTGAATTTAAGTGGTCGGAAGTTATACCTGATTCATTTGCACAGATAGGTCCATTTCTGCTTCCGTATGGCAGTTCAGACTGGTGGATAAATAAATAGGCCTCACGCATTCTATGAAGCAATTCTTTTCTCTCTAAAAGTTCGGTGAACAAATTTTAGACTATGTGTGATGTTATATAGCCTCTATGGGTTGCTTTTGTAGCATATGCTTGAATTGCTTGGTAGCAAACAAGGAAAAATTGTAATTTGCGCAATGTTTATAAATTCGGCAGGATCCGTGGATTGGTCGGAAGTTATACCTGCTACATTTGCATAGATAGGTCCATTTCTGCTGCCAGATGGCAGTTCAGACTGGTGGATAAGTAAATAGACCTTACTCATTCTGTGATGCAATTCTTTTCTAACTAAAAGTTCGGTGAACAAGTTTTAGACTATATCTGATTTTATATAGCCTCTATAGGTTGCTTTGTAGCATTTGCTTGAATTGCTTGGTAGCAAACAAGGAAAATTTGTAATTTGCGCAATGTTTATAATTCGGCTGGATCTTGGATGAGTAAGGTAGAGAGTAAACTTTTAGCTTGTATTTACTTCTCAAGTTTCTAATTAATAAGGAAAAACATGTCTAGTCGGTGCAAGCGATTAACTGATAATTTAAAGCATCTGCTTCGGCGGTGCAAAACAAGTACTTTATTCTCGTCATGTACTTGTATATCTCTTTTATGCAATATTAAGTTACGTAACTTGTCTGCTAGGATAGCTCAATTGTGTTGGAGCTAGTGCACGTAGGAGCTTAGTTGTATATTCTCTCTTCCTCATGCAACTTGAGACATGACAAATATAGGCTACCTGATTTTAGAAATCTAAACAGTGATTTTTCTTCAAATGCAGATGAATATGATCAAAGTTTCTAATATAATGGGTGTAGATCCTAAACCCTTTGATCCCCACACATATGTGGAAGAGGATTTTTACGTAACCGATGAATCTGGATCGAAAAAAAGGATACGACTGGAGAACAATGTTGTTCGTTGGAGGAGGGTCAAAAAGCCTGATGGCACAACATCAGTAAGTGAATATGTTACGGCATTTGCATTTAGTTGGGACATGCGCACTTGCATTGACATGAAGGTCAAATGCTGCTGCTTTTGAATGGAATATCAAAATTTATTTTAGTAAATGCATTTACGGTCCTCCCCCTGTGGTTGCTTTTGTATGTTCTGTTCTTTCTAGAGCTTTTATTATATTTGTACTATAGCTCTGAGATTGAAATGAAACACAACCCTTGGTATTTGCTTTATGTGCATCAGTAGTTATATTTTGGAAACGAAACTAATATTAATGTGAATGTTTGTGACAAGGTCTAGAAAGTCTTTATGAGGTGTTATTCTGTCACTAATATCTTGACTGTCACTTCCGTATTTCAAAGACAATTTAGACTGAAGGATTTCCTTTACAATTCAACGGGCAAAACAGATTTCTAAATGTGAAGTATTACCATGTTAAGAAATCTAATAGCAGCACCCAGAGCATCTATGCTATCCTAACCGGAGAAACTGCTGTTTCTGCTTTTACACTTTCATCAACTAGGAAGTTTACTGCACAATGAATGCCAGTAAATGTTACCGATATGAGCGCATTAGGCTCATCAACTTGTGAGTGTACTGTAACTTGTTTCGTAACCCCTAATATTCAAACTCTAATCTGCAAACCAGCTGAATAAATAGCTTTCCATCATCCGTGTAATACAATACAGCTCTATATCCAGACTGCTCTGGTTTTCCTTCTCACTGTTCAGTTCTATTGTGGTCAAATGGCATTCGGGTTTTCATTTTGCGCAGGAATTGGTGCAATAATGTATCAATCTGGTTCTTTGTAATTGAAGCATATTGAATTGGGCGAAATTGCCGTATCTTTGGGCGCAGTCCTTTTGTTTATAACTGCATATTAATGGTGCTAGTTTCTGTAGATTGAAAGCAATGCTCGCTTTGTGGAATGGTCGGATGGCAGCCAACAGTTACTCATCGGGAATGAAGTTCTTGATATATCGAAGCAAGACGCACAACATGAACAGGCCCACCTTTTCCTTAGACATGGAAAAGTAAGATTTTCCTTACAGGTGGCAATAAATAATGCACGCTCCTTGAATATAATTTGTAGTAATTGGTAAATACAAAAGGGTCTTTATATTGAACTTCAAAAGGTGCCCTAGGTCCTCTGAGACCTGAAATTTCTTTTCTGGATGCTTATATTTCTACTACATGTAATGGCTGTCTTAGATTCATCAGCAGTTTTTATTCTGGACTGTCTTCACAGGGCATTCTGCAGTCTCAGGGGCGAATTTTAACAAAGATGAGGTTTATGCCTTCATCCTTAGCATCGAATTCGCATCGCTTATTGACTGCTCTCGTCGATTCCCGACACAAAAAGGTGTATAAAGTCAAGAACTGTATCACTGACATCGACCCTGAGAGGGAGAAGGAGCAAAAAGAAAAGGTATATTATCAGTTGGCTAGTTAATATATCTGGACATAAACCAAGTGAATTTTGATTCTTAGTTTCACTCTCTTATATGGTGTCTTAGGCTGTTAATCAATCAATTAAGGCTAATGAACTTCTTAGCCGGAGAAAGGAGAAGGTAAATCGGAAATATACACAACCCATCCGCCGGGAGCGTCAACTCTCTCCTGGTTTCCTAGAGGATGCACTTGAGGAGGTTAGAATTTTCATTTATTCACTTTAATTTTCTTCTGGCAAATATATGGAGAGTTAGAAACATTATCTTGCAGCATATGCGTTTTTTATTTCTTATGTCTAATGATAACATTTACTTAGGTCACACTACCACATATAAACTTTCTGTGTTATGAATATAATTTTCGGTTATTGTGTTTTCCTACATTAGGAGGATGAACCAGATTATTATGAATCTCGACGTTCTGCTGTCCGCCGACGCTTTGAGGAAGACCTCGAATTGGAAGCTCGAGCTGAAAAGCGCATAATTAATGCAAAGAAGGCACGCCATTACTACCTGACTATATCAACCTGAAACCATTTACAGCCCCCTGTCCCAACCTACAATCTCTTTATCCTTTCTTTTTGGTGATTTGTCTATTGTGCTTAATTGAAAAACTTCTGCTCTGGATTGCTTTCAGGGTCCAAAGGATATCCCTCGGAAGTCAGCACTGCCAGCTGCTAAATCATCTCGGCGGCCTGTGGACTTCTCTGAAAGTGAGAAGGAGGAGTCTGAGTATGAAACTGAAGGGGACGAAGGTGAGGGTTCTCCACCACACAGAAGGGATGAGGAAGCAGAGGAAGATTATGCAGAAGAAGATGAAGAGCATGAACAAAGAGAGGAAGAAGAGACTTATGATGAATCAGAAGAAGAAGCCGAGGTATGGGGTAGTGTTTCTGAATAAATGTTTGGACTGACTTTAGTGAGTGGAGGCAATTGGGTATAAAGATATGAAAATGATCAAATTAATTCAGTCTTTCCATTCTGGACTACCGACTAGTTCCTAGAAGGCCAATAACGTATAGTGCTATTTAAATGTGTTAACTGCCTGATACTAGAACTTTGCTTTCCAGCCAAGTTTAATATTTTCTGGAACTTGACTTCTTAATTAGGTTTAGCCTATCTTATCCAGTGTAAATTGGGGTATGTGCCGTGTCTGCTCATACTTGTTAGAAACACCTAAGTCAAGCACTGTTGTGGAAGGGAGGAGTAACCTAGGTCATGGTAACATAAAAGTTTAAGATCCTAAACCGCAGCTGCGGGGGGGCCTGTGGTCTTTGTCTTTCTCATCCTTTTCCCGGACCATAACAGGACAGCTGAACATCATGAAGCATATCTCCTCTCCCAACTCCAGCCACAAGCACCATCTTTGCTTTCCTCTCTTTCTCAGCCCAACTCTTCTTGTATTTCCTAGCATGTTCTCCACTCTACCTCGTTGAAGATGGGTGCCCAAGCAAATATCTCTAGCTATTTTTAGCGTCTTGACAGGATGAGCCCCAGTCAATTCGGTGCATTATTCTAACTCTAATGTGGCACTTAGGGGGAGATGGATTCTGCAACCTAGTAGCATCTGCCCTACAGAAACTGAAGATGTCATGTATATCTCAGAAATTTCAGGGTCGGATATGTTGATCTCGAGAATGTGGTGGAGAAAATAGTGGAATTTTGAATATTGAAAGCCCGAGAATAAATCAACTCATGGAGACGAAAAAAATCTTGACTTTTACGGAAAGGGAGTCACCCTAACCCTCTATAAAACTTGCTTGGTTGCTGAATAGATCATGTAAATATTCATGATTTAAGGCATATAATTGAAGTTTAGTCGAAGCAATTAACTTACTACAGAGAAAAATAGAAAGGGAGTTTGTTTGGTCGCAAAAGTGGAGCTTACCTTGTATGCCTTATGTTTCCTTTTAGATGATATCTGCAGATAGGATTCTTGACTGGAGAAAGGAAAGTACTGAAAATGGGGGAAAATGATGGCAGGATGTGGGGATATCAGTAACTGCAAAGTGATTCAATCATTTTGAACATCACAAATTTCTTTGGAGAAAATGTTAAATTTTGATATTTTTTGTTTGATCTCTTTGCTGATTAAAATACTAATCCCCCTGAAGTATGGGCTAATTTAATCTCTTGTGTACTTATTTTTAACCAGGAACCAAAGCACAAGGGTAGGGGTTCAGGAGGAAGCCAAAAAAGGAAGGACATTGAGTCAGATGAGGACTCTCCTCCGAGGAAAACTACAACTCATCGGCGAATGAAAATGGTTTATGAGAGTGATGATGAGTAAAGCAGGATAAGCTGCACAAGACAGTGAGTTTTAGTCCTTCCAAATTGTCTTACAATTTGAATAGAGTTCAGTTGTTTAAACATGATATTATGGTTTCCCATTCATAAGACATAAATCCTTTTTCAATTTAAACTTGTTAGTGCACCTGACATGATTCCTTATTACTTTGTGCCTACCAGATATATGTATGTACATTTGAACTAACATGCATATCAATGACATGCACACTCACGCCTAATGTATTTGTACACCAAAGCATGTTTAGCGAAATTTGCTTTTACCACCATATTTGACTTTGTAATGAATATGCATGTATGTAACAATGCCAAAGTTTTAAGGTTAATTAACACGGTATTGTAAACATCTCGATGAAATAGAAAATTCAGAACGCATTTTCTTTGAGTTCCACCTGTTCTTGCTTCACCTGTGTTATTTCTCTATAGTGTCTTACTGGTGATCTCATATACTATTTTGTATCTCTCCATGTTATTCTGAATTCCGCTATTGATCTGTTTCCTCCGCAATTCGTGGTGGAATATTCTCTCCACTTGGTGTCTCTTTTTGCATTAAAAGCATAGAAACGAGCATAAGAACATTTACTCTCATCTGCGCCTTTAGTACGCTGTGTATTATGCTATTTCAATTGTGTTCATTCCTTTCCATTTATTTGTTGAACTGAAGTTTATTCAGCATTTCTTAAATATATCTAATTCCTATTTTGCAGGAAAATCAGCCTAGGTGGTGTATTAACAGCGAATTGGGTGACCTCTTCCAGAGTACTTGTGCAAGCACAGGCAGCAAGATCCTCCGTCCACGCATATTTGCTGGGCACAGTGTCATCCTCGTACATTTTATTGTCCTTGTTAGCTTGTCATCAATTTTTTCATGTTAAACTTTAAGCACTTTCAACTGGGCGGAACTTTTTTTGCGTTTCACATATTTATTTGTAAATGAGGATTGTGGAAAGACTACATAAAGTTTTTCGTACTTAAGTTTCATAAACATTCTGCTGTGATCTAGGCCTGGCATGTTTCTTTCTTTCTGTTCATTAATACTATCACCCTTTTCTTTGGAACACGTCGCAGCATGTTGATGTATTTTACGGCCTAGAGATGTTAACCATTAAGCTATACTTCAATAGTATGTAGCTAGTAGTACGTGCTGCCCATTTATCAATAACCTCTCAATTTAAACTTTATCGATATATAATGTTGGATGTGAATGTATGGAGAAGTCTTATACTGCGCAGCCATTGTGTTTCATGAGTGTTTATAAACTGTAATAAAAGCAAGAAAGACAAGAGTGCATAGAAGATTTGCAGCAATTGTATGAGAGAAAAATGAAACACTCCATCAATTTTGCTGAACCTAAAAGATTTCAGTGTTGTATTTATTTCAACTTTTACAAACCACAAAACAAACGTTTTCCCACTCCCTGAGTTCTGGGGCTAAGTTCTTGAGTTTGGGATAGAAAAGTTAAGAACAAATCCTAAAAATTTCTGTCAACTATTTCTCCATATGCTTCAATAGAAATTGTTGTGGATTAAGAGGTTTGATGAGAAGATCATAAAACAGTAGTAGTCCTATCCATGTGCTGCCCATAGACGACCTTAAGCTTGAGATCCAATTATGTTTCAGCAACAATCAGTACCCTTTTCTTTTTCTTTAAACCATCCGGAGATGGGGAAGTTTTTGGGAGTCCCCGACCCTTCTTTATTAAAATTAGAAAGCGAGCAAATTTACAACAGGGAGTACTGACTCCCTATCATTTCTAAGAAGCTGTAAAAAAGGAGTACTACTCCTTTACAAATAGTCACCAAAAGCATAAATAAGGAGTACTACTCCCTTACAGAAAATCACAAAAGTATAAAGAAGTCCTACTCCCTTACAAAAAGAGCTAAAAGAGAGGACGAAGTTGGGGACAATGATCCAGTGTGTCAAAAAGTTTCTGCCACTACACTCGAATCATCGGTTCTAACTAGTACCTGCAAATCAAGCTACACAAGCAATCCAGGAATTATCACAAAAAGTTGCACCACCAATAATTGAGAACGACAAAATGAGAGAGGAACTAACTATACATTAGCCACATGAGACCTCGACTCTCTCTTAAATTATGAGATTTTAGCCTATAAAAGAGTGTTAGGCAGGAATTATGTAGCTGCAGATCGCGACAGCGCGCAGAAATAGCATAGATCAGTTTGTGCGCAGTAGCAAAACCAACACTAAGTAGTTTGTAGAAGCATACAATGTCAGACAACGCAGACAAAAGTAATAAGCGCACAACGCAGAACAACACTAAGTAGTTTATTTTTTTTCGTTAGCATCTCTAAATTTTAATTTTTGTCCAAATTTAGAGAATGATATACAAAAACTCCCAAAAGCACATACATATATAAATATATGAAGATAATTTTTTTGTCTTGGTTTGTGTAGTAATATTTGTGTCGTACTATAATGATAGGGCTACAAATACAAATGGAAAACTAGTTGTTGCATGCGAACTAACTGTTGAAGCAAATAATGTATGGTGGTGTAATAAAATGAACCGTTTCAACTAAATTATTTTTTTCCCCTTGGAAATGTCTGAATTCATCCTTTAACAAGTTGAATAGTTTGTAAAGTCATGATTGGAGAGAATTTCGATAACAATATGATTTTAGGACGAAATATTACTTTATAGGTGAAACACACTTTAAGTGTGTTTTGGTCTATTCATGCGTTAAAATTCTATTAGACATGGTGATTAGAAAGTCAATTGGATCGTCATTTTTGGGAACAATTTAGAAGTCTTTTATGAATGTGATATTATCTTAATAAATGTAGTAAGCATTCATCTGTGGCACCATATGTTTGTTGTGCTTACTATTTATGTTGAATGGTGTTTTAACGTCACAATAAATGCCCACAGATCAATTGAAAAACCCATGTAGTTGGGTTGGCTATTGGATAACAGCTATGAAACCAACTTAGGAGGGTTGGTCTGAAACGTTCCAAGTCGAGGATCTCGAGACTAGGCATCGAGAGTCCTATAGAGACTTGCATTAAGTATTGCATTCATTGGATGAGTGCCGCGTTTCATCAGCGACAGACATGAAATGTCAATGCAATTTTAGTGGATTAGTTAATAAGATTGTTAATTGATTGAACTGACTCGTGAAAATCGTCAAATGAAAACCTTGGAGGGTTGGTCAGTACGACTTGAATTCCTGGCTCTGATAGTACAAGATTAGTCCTTGGACTTGAGGAATTATGGCAGTCGCATGCATATGATGGTTATATCTTGGATTTGGCGAGAGATGACTATGTCTTCGATGTGGTCAGTATAAGCTTTATCCAATGTAGTCAGATTATGTATTGAGGACGGTGGATTTCAAGACAGAATCTATCCCTATCAGTATATGATGGATATATCTCATATGCGCTCTAAGATGGTTTAGACTCTCTAAGTCTATGACCATATTGATTGATCGAATAGGAAATGGTTTCCTTTGTTGATCAATAGAGTAAATACATCTCAAGTATTCAGTATAGTTATCTGGTACAGGATGGGAATCGCCGTCCAATTCCATGCCCTAGACTAAGGCCGGAAGATTGTCGACGGAAGGACCATACCTGTATGGAACTCGAGAGCCTAAACGTTTTGCCAATATTTATCTAGTATCTAGTGCCATGGACCGTTGCTAGACGGCCACCCATGGTAACGGGCGTTTTCGATTAATGGTTAATTGAAAATAATTAATTAAATTTGATTTAATGAATTATTTGTGTTGGACACAATGCCTAAATCTAGCAGAGGGTGAATCTAAATAGTCACACACAAATCACTATGGAATTGGTAAAATTAATTCGAGAAGAAACGAATTAATTTAATTGAATTAAATTAATTCAAGGAGAATATATAAATGATTGAATCATTTATTTAATAATCCATTTGATGGATGACTCAAGAATTAATTAATTGGACTAATTAATTTTTTGGGCTTAACACCTTTAAATTAATTGGATTAATTTTTTAGGTTTGACTTAATTAATTGATTGGATTAATCAATTAGAGTTGCGCTTAGATTTATTTAATTAGATTAAATAATCTTTGGAGTTAGTTGGGCTAAAATTAAGTTAATTAATTATTATCCAATAGACTTTGGTTGGGCTTAATTTAATTTGATTAAATCATGTCCGGTCTATACTTGAAGTCCAAGCCCATTTAAGAGAGACTGGAGCAAGTTAAGAAGGAGTTGAAACTCCTCACCATGATGAAGATAATGGGGTGGTTATTTCATTATGGTTGAAGGTTATATGCATGTGTGTATAGATTGCTTTGGAGGAAAACTTGGTAGTTATTGAACTTTAAATTCAATTGTATGTAATATACAAAATTACACACATATCCAACATAACCAACACACATGAGCCATGAAATTTTGTTGAATTTCTCTCTCAAAATATTCTCCTTTTTGTTCTATATTGAATTAGATTCAAGTTAGAACATAAACAATCTAAAAGCACTAAACGATAGTGTTAATTTGAAGTTGTTTTTCTTTTTGTTCTTTGTTCTATCTAGCAATAGAAAAAGAACTATATCTATTCCTTAATGTGGGTGCGGACAAATTAGAGGGTTCTAATTTGGATCGTAAAGTAAACAGAAGAGGAACGAAAATGAAAATAAATGCACGTTGTTGCTCATCTATAGAAACAAAAGGTAAAGTTACATGTTTTGTTTCATCATCTAGCCATTTGTCTAGCATGTTTATATGTTTATTATTATGCTTTAACAAATATGGAATACTGGAAAATTTCAAAGAGAAGACTCCTTTGAACCATTATAATTAATTTTTTTATTTCACGCTTACGCCGCATTCCCGAGCCATACCGATTTTTTCAAATTCTTCATTAAAGAACACAACCATGTTACATAAAACAGTCTTAGCATTTAGTTTTGGTTTGAATACGTAATGTGATTGTTTGGATAACACACCCATATCACTTAGCAAAGCTAAACCATGTCCAATTCATCTATTTTTTTAAAAAAAATAGATATACAATGACCAAAACAGCTAAGCCATGTGCTGGGCAAATGAATATTTTCGGCTTGGTCAGATGAACAATTTAAAACAAAACTAAAGTTTAGAGATGGTTGAATGCTCATGTTAAGAAATGAACTTTAGGGACTAAAACGACTTTAATCACAAATTTAAGGGACCAATTATAATATTTACCTTACTTCTATTAATTTTTCTAACACGCCTCTAATTAACAATAGATTCATAACTTTTGCTTAAAATTTCATAACATTTATTTTTTAATTTATTTTTGTTTTAATTTTTTAAAGTTTAGATTAGTATTTTATAGATTAGTTTAAATTTTACCGTGCCCTAATAAATCATTTTTTTCTTGAAGTATTTAAAGATCTCTTCTAACAAATAATCATGTAGAAATATTATTTTTGTATTTATTTTTTATTATGTATATATTTATCACTGTCTAAGTAGTTTAGAGGTATTAGGACTATTAAAGAATTTTTTTTTATTGAATTTTATTCTTCTATAACTAATTCTTATTTATGATTAAAAAAATATTACTTAAATTAGAATACGAGTGTCTTTTCATAATGGGGAACAAACACTTAAATTCATACTTTTATAATAGTATAGATATAGATATGTACTATAAATTATATATTTATACTAAACAATATGTTTATCTATATTCTATATATTAATATTTAATATATTTATATATACTAAACAATAAAATACTATGAAGTTATGTGTATTTATGGGCATTTCGTGGTCCTAATTTCGGGTTATCCTATTACTCATTTATCACATGCAATAAAGTAAACGAGGTCTTATAGGATTGTTTGTCCCTTTAGAGTAAATCGAATATTTTTGAAACAAACATGATAAGAGTAAAATTTTTACCTCAAAATTGCGATCTAGGATGGTTAGTTCCATAGTTGGTTCTAGCAATTTTTATACTTAAAGAAGTTATAACTAGCCGCTCTAACCAATTGAACTACAATCCCAGGGCAATAAGGGATCTAGCAGAAAATTTGGTTCATTTTTATGTTCGTATTGGATATTTCTGAATGATTTTGGGGAGTTATACCATCTCATGGTAGATTAACGAATGATTGTGCCGAGATGGATTTGAATTAGCATGGACATATTGCCATTGAATTGACGACAGTCCAACCCCATTAAATATTTTGAATTTGTTATTATATATTATATATTTTAAATATAAAATAATATTTTATTCTTAAAAATTAATCAAAATCGTACCTAAGACACGTGTAGTACACCACCAGAGTTAAGGGACAAATTGCTTCATTTGTAAAAAGATATTAAGGTAATTTGCTATTTTTAGTATTTTACATATTTCCTTCATCACATGAGAGTTGCATGTATTTTTTTCCTTAATTTATATATAATATATATATTATATAAATCATTGTTTTTAGAATAAGAATTATATGTCAAATTGTTATCAATAATTATAAAATAAAATGGTAAGAAAAAAAATAGAGAATTGAAATGGTTTAGAATCATTAGCCAAATAATAAATTTAAAATCCATGTATCTGAAATCCTTGTGTGGATTTTAAGTTCATTTGACTAATTAATAATTCTAAATATGGATGACTTTTAAATTTTTTTCGAATGCAATCATTTGAAATCCGTTCTTCAAATTTTTTTTCAAATTTAAATCCATCAATTCAAATAAACCGCAAAGGAATCAATGTAATCTCCATTCATTTATTACCTCTGACCAATATTCTCTTTTTCCCACCTGTTTTATTTTATGAGCACAGCACAGCTCACAAAAGACCTACCAATTTATATTCACAGTTACAGATTTTGTGTTAAAAATCCCTGAAATACAGTATAAGAGAGAGAGAGAGAGAGAGAGAGAGAATTCCTTTGGCAAAAGAATCACAAAGACAGAGACTGACAATGAGGAAGCATCAGACAATGCAGAACCCCTCTGGCTACAAATCAGAAGAGGAGGACCCAAACTCCAATCAGGATAACGCTCTCTCTGTATGACTCTGATTTTTTAGTTTTTTAATACTTTCCTTCTTTGCCGTTGGATCTTTTATAATTATCCATGAAACTACTTCGGAAATGTCTAATTCTTGTAGTCACATCCGACATGTGATATGAAAATGAGCAAAAAAATAATTATTTGAAAAAAAACATAGCAAATTACCCTTTATGTTAGAAATAAAATAAAAAAGCCCCTTGTTGCCTTTGGTGTGGTACGCGCATGATTTTTCCTTTTTTTTATTTTAAATTAAAAATAACATTTATGTCGTATTTAATTGCTGTTGGATCTTGATTTCAGTCTAAGATACAAATTTAACTAATAGATCAACAGTGTAAATTTTATTTAATTCGAATTCAACGGTTTAGATTCAATAAATATATAATTAACTTTAAATATATTTATATATATATATAGAGAGAGAGAGAGAGAGTCGACAGGGACAAGGCTAGACAAGTGACTGGAAGGGTGCGGATGTCGGGAGGGGGAGGGGGTGGAGGAGGTGGAGGGCACAATGGCGCTAAAGGGAATGAGGGCGAGGTGGCAAAGGTGGGGAGGAGGAGGAAGGGAAAGCGGGCGAGGGGGGCGGAGGTGGTAGCCCGACAAAGGGAGGAAGACGCCGAACAAAGAAAAAAAAAACTATTATAAATAATATATTTATATATATAAATATATAAAAAATAATATTTATTATTTAAAAAAAATATGCACAGATACAATGGAGAGTGTGTATTACACTGTTGGCCATATGGGATAATTTGTTTTATTTCTAAAAACACAAAAAAATAATTTGCTTATTTTTCTACAGGGTACTTTGCACGTTTTCTATATCACAGAGAATAAATTACATTTATTCCTCCCAATTTTGTATCTTCTCTCTCTCTCTCTCTTTCTGATTTTGATTTTTTTGATTTTTCTAACTATGTTATATTGAATATCAGTGCCTCGAACTAGTCTGTTTGATGTTGCCCCTCATATTTAGGGAATCAAAAACATACATTCCGGCTTGCACGGATGCATATTCACCTTCCTGCGTATAAAACATATAACATAAATTTCTGTTTGTTTGTGTTTTCATTTTCAACTTTCAAATAGTAATGAAAGAGAAATTTATTATGCTAATTCATGACTTAAATTTCAATATTTTATTACTTTTACTTTTTTTACAGAAAAAAGTCAAAGTCAAACTATTTTAATTAATATTTTTCCTTTTTAGTTTCTTTTGTTGAATTATGTTAGCTAAAAGACAAATCTAAATCACATAATTGGTTACTGGTGGGCAGTGCTCTGGCGACTCTGGATGGCAGTGGCACTCTAGATTTTACTAAGTCACACATTATTATTTGGGATAATTACGCTCTTCTTCTATAAGGTTTAGTGTAATTACACATAAACTTTAATGTTTTGAAAAATTAAATCTAGCACTCATGATATTTGTTTTCATCTACAAATGAGTTCTTTCGTCAGTCAAAATTCACAGAATTTACTGATATTAATAGAAAAATCTAGAGAATTTACCGAATTTGAGTTCCTCATGAGGTTAATATATATTTTTTTAAAATAACTGAATTTTGACTAATTGATGGACTTGTTTGTCAAATAGAATCAAACCTCATGAGTGTTAGATGTAATGTTCCAAACTATAAAGAGTGTACGTATAATTATACTACTAAATTTCAAGAAAGGGGAGTGTAATTACACTAGATTTACCCTCTCCATATTCTACCATGGAGTTTACAAAATAATTTACCACTTTTCATGTAAAATTCACATTGTTCTTGGATTACTCTATGACGTATATTTTTTTAACTACAAATCTACTTATATATTAATAAATATTTTAAATCTTTCAAAAAGTATTAGTAAATATAATATATGTTTAAACTTTAAAGGATAATTACACTCTGTTTTCTTAAATTTTGATATAATTATATGTGACCTTTTGCAATTTGAAAAATTAAACCTAACACTCTTGATGTTTGCTTTTATCTAATAAATAAGTCCTTCAATTAGTTAAAATTCATCTGAAGTTGTTAATATTAACAAAAAAACTAAAGACGTATTAAATTATCCTTATAACGGTGAAAGTATACCTCATCACATGCATTAAAGCATGAAAACGTATGAGGATAATTTAATCATAAATAAATTTATTTAACCTGTAATAAATTAATAATACGTCAATATTGAGTAAATATGGATTTTTTTTTCTAATTTTTTTTGTTAATATAAAAAAAATCGATGAGTTTTGACTAATAGAAGAGCTTATTTATTAGACAAACAAACTTCAAAAATACTAAATATAATTTTTTAAATAAAAAAAATTACATTTAATAATACCAAATGTACCAAATGTCGTAGAAGGATTGTGTAATTATCCCTACACTTCAAGCCACTAGGCGTTTGTAAAATTTGATAATTGCAGCTCTTTCTCTCCCGCGCCAGGCCTGTTATCCGTCTTATGTAACTTAAAGATAGACATGTGGTATAGTCTTTCAATGATTTCTGATTCTCCCGCATTTCTTCCATAGTCTAACTTGCAAGCTCTTGGATTCCGTTGCTAAGATTGATGTATTTGGGTAAGAGTAGTGGAGAAGCTTTACTTTGGTGGGTCTTCGATTGGAATGGATTGTTCTTCGTGATTGATGAAAGGGAAGCGCGCCCGTTTTCATACTTCCGGGCAGCGAATGCAGGCGGACTGGGGGAAATTCTTAAAGGGGAATCTACAGTCTTGTCTTTGATTCATTTTTTTCTGGAACTTAAGACTCCTGAAAATCACCCCTGCGAGTTCTTAGTTCTATCTCGAACTCCATAGTTCGCTTGTTTGGTAGTCGGAATATGGTCCGCGTAGGACTACTATTGATTCAAGTATACAAAAACCGGGGAAGAACCCCAACTATTGGGAAAAATCCTACACCTAACCCTGCCTTGGGAGAAAATGAAAATGCTAGCATCAATGGCTACGACTTGAAGGGAGGAGGACGTCCTTTTTTTTTAGTAGCTACAAGCTCGAATTGATGTTATCAGCTATGGTCTCCTTTTCAGTTAGGGGTATTCATTCAGTACAATCGAACTGAACCAACTAGAAATATCGGTAAATTGAGCATCCGGAATGCTCAAAATATCAGCACCAGTCTTCTGTTATTTGTTCATCTTTTCTGGTAGGCTTTACTGCGGAATCACAGTGGATTTTTGTTCTTTCTAGTCTGTTATGGGGCCAGTAATAGATTGGCTTGCCAGTTTACTAGTTTGAACTCACTTTTTTGGATCTAGTCATGAGCTGCTTGATTTATTTACTGCTAATAAAGTTGCTATGAATTGAGTTGTACCTAGAGAGCACCTTTCAGAGTAATGATTGAATTATGCTAAGGTACATGTGGGAGAAAGCTTAGAGGAGCCAGCAAGCCATTGGTGCTAGTTAGTGGAGAACATTATGTGTTGATGAGAACATCAACAGATGGAGTGAAGGAGATGTCATTGGCCGCATCTTTGGTAAGAGTAGGGAGTAGGGACAGGGACTCAGGAAGGATATGCGGGGGAGAAGGGATTGCCAGTACACATGAATGTGAGAACACAAATAGTTAATTGGTTAAGAAATAGTGAATTAGATTATTCATCTGCACATGTGATCAGTTATCATGTATTTTAGGAGTGTATGGCATTAGGTATGTTCCTGGGCGAGGAACCAGATTTTATGCATTATTGATGCCACCTTGTCTATTGAACCCCTTGTTACTGTGAAAAGGTACTATAAGTAGTATTTGAGCAGGAATAAGAAAACTCCAGCAAAGATGGATTGCCTCCACTCTTTTTTATCATAGTTGCTGTCCTTGGTTGAATTTTGTTTTGCTGATTGAACCATGTTCAACTGTAATGGTTTTTTCTTTCTCTTGTTTTAAATTTCTCTCAGAAGTCATACTTTTCCCCCTTGGTTTTTCATTGCATTTGCTGGTTTTGACTTCATTTTGAAATTGGTTAACTTACGGCTGACGATGAGAAGGATGAGGAGCAGGAGCAGGAGCATGAGAATGAAGGCAAAGCCAACAGGGAAGGAGGAGCAGAAGTCAACAGAAGAGGCAAGCTTGAGGGTGCTCATTATGATAATCTTGGAAGCTCAAGGTCTTGTGCTGAGTCCCTCCTTTCTTGCCGTCAACTTCTTAACTTTTTTCTACATTTAGTTTTTTGTGTGTCTTGTTTGATTATTTTTCTCTATCACTTGGCCTGTCTATATGGTAGTAAGATATGGATAACTTGTCTCTTTCCTGTTGTGAATACTTATTTGGAGGTTGTCACCGTGTTTTGTCTACTGCAAATTATATCCTTTTTTATTCTAATGCTTATGGTTTAGCATAAGAACCTGTAGCTTGTTATATGATACACTGATGTCCAATCTTTATCAAAGTAAGGATGACTTTTATGCACTGTTTTCTTATGGGCTCATCAGGGCCTTGGGCCATTTATGTGCTGTTTATTTCACATGTTTCTGTTGTAACAATCCATTTATGCATGATACGTCGGGGATTATTTTGCATATTGACAAAGAGGGGAGATGTCTGCATAACGATTATGTGTATTTCTTAAGATCATGCTCAAGAAAGGTAATGATGGTACAAAGAAATTAGGGGATTGGCAAACTAGACTTGCACATCTACTGCTTCCCCAGTCATAATATCCTGAACTTCTGGTTTCCATTCCCTGATTTAGCGTTTGAGACTTATCAGGTTTTTCAGCTTTCCTTCGCTCAAAAACGCACCTTGATTTTTGCCACAATGTAAAGCTTCTGGAGTTTTCTTTTGGTCCTCAAACTGATCTCATCCATCGTGATTGCTGAAGGCATATACTTTTAAACTGATGCATTAGGTACCTTTTCATCAGAAAAGCTGATGTGATGGTGAGATCACATAACCCTGTATCTTGTAGAAATTATAGGCCGCTTGAACTCTTTGTGGTTCTTAAAGTGATGCTTATGGTATATTTTCAATGGTTTGAACAGTTCTGATTAGTTGATAGAGATACTTTCTGTGTATGTGGATGGTTAAGGCAGCGGAAATGGTGAGGGAAGGTGCTTATGGGGAAGCAAAAGTTTTATCATATTTTTCTTGTAAAAAATGTCTTCGCTCCTACAGTCATTTTGACTACCTTATTCCTTGTTTTTTGGGTAAACCTGATGCTGTGATTCAAACAGGAGTTTTGATGTTGTCCTTCTAAACCTTTCATCCCTGTGATTACTCATTTGATGTGCTTATGGTCTGCATGTTTTGGCTGTCATTATAGATCACTGGGAAATGAGAAAGGCAAGAATCCAGCTCTATCTTCAGCTGAAGTAATCCATGAGGTTTTTGGGGACTCTGGTGATGATGAACCAGAAGAATATGCAGTTCATGATTGCATTAATGAGAAACATGTTAGTATAAGATATTAATCATTAATATTTCTTTGTGGTCCTATTAGCACATTTAGTTTATGATACTAATTATGTTAACCTTGTCACTCTAATATAGAGATCTCCAAAGTACAAAAAGAATTATGCTGATGAATCCCCAGTGGAGAATATTATACCTGATGAAGATGCACTGCGTGTGAGTGAAGAAGAAGGCACGAAGACCAAACTAAAGGGAAAGGCAGTTGTGCCTCCTGTGGCGTCTGAAATTCCTTTGCTCTTTCCATCACCATGCCCGGATCAGGTCAATCTGATTTCTTTTTCTCATTGAGGTTTATGACTTTTAGGTCTGCTAAAATCTTTATGTAGTTTATAGTCTAATAACCAAGGAATTTATAGCATTTTTGTATCATGACCTGGCATCTACTTTTGAACTTAAAAGTTCAAACATCACATTTAAACAATTAGAGAATAGTTTCATGTAACAAGGAAACAAACTTCTACATGTACGCAATTACGTCTAGTCCTTTTAAGCATTTCTTTGTATAGCTTGAATGGCTTGGTTCGGTATTTGAAGAAAACCAGCAAATATCATTTAATGGTTTTCATGTGTTCAGTATTTTTGTTTCCTGGAGTTGCTTATGGAAGGAGGAGTGTTTTCACTAACTTAATATTACTTTTGAAGCCTTCTCCTCTGAAATAAGAATTTATTTGTTTTATTCCATTACTAATGTAATATTTATGAAGTAAATAGAAAAAATATCCAAAATTCTTCTCGTCCAGTGAGGAAATTATTCACTGTCTTTATTCTAGTTATTCTCATGTCATACAATTGTACTCATTACTTGGTCTAAAATCTATCGTTAGGTTGTATCTGGATTTACGAACTTGAATTGGGGGTGGATATTTATCTTAGATCTCAAATAACTAAAATATTCGGAGGAGTTGATACCCATAATTCCAAATCAGTGAATAACGCTGTATTGGAAATTCAAAATCCTTATCTCCTAATCCTCTTACTTTTCTTTCAGCTTATTCCTCAAGTTGATGTGATTAGGCAAATTTGATGTTAAGAGCCACTCTTTAATTCCTTACCATCCTATTCTCTTTTATCTTATTGTGATTAGAGCCAATATGATAAATGAAGGTATTCTTATGGCCCTTCAAATTCGGTTGTAATGAGAACATCAGGAAAAAATCTTCCAATGCTTTGTCTATTTTAATATTACTTCTTGTTTCCTGTAGTGATTGAAATTACAAGACTCCCTATCTCATGCAATATATTAATCTTTTGCAGATGGCAACTATCAATCTCTCCTGCATAATTGGAATTGACCCCAAGCAATTTGATCCTGCTACGTATGTGGAAGAGGACTTTTATGTCACTGATGCATCTGGAGTTAGCAGGCTTATTCCTCCTACCAACATCATTCGCTGGAGGGAAGTCAGGAATCCTGATGGCACAACTTCAGTAAGTCATTACATGGAACAACTACTAACAGATTAAACACAGGCGCATACACTATCACAAAACTAGAAATACTTTGCATGTTCATGGTGGTTGAGTTGCATCATGCTGGCATGAAGTGATAGGATCAACTATTTGATAAATGTGGATGTTTCCCATCAAGAAATGTGCATATACCCATTTATGCATACTAGTAAAATGTACACGCGTAGCATGTATTGCAAATGTTTTTTAAATAGTAAGTTCGTGAAAAATAGTATTAAACTTAATTCAATAAATCAAGTAATGTTTAAGTAATTGTGACCGAGAATAATAATAATAAAGTTTTATTTTGCTACTACTTTTAGTTATTTAGATTAATATATTTTTCATAGACATTTTGTAGGAATATTTTCATTTTTATGATACATAATAGATTATACAACTTTTAAAAAAATATAATTATTATTCAAAAAATTTTATGCTAAAAATTATTTATATTTATTTTAACTTTTCATATTAAAGGTTTTACCATCGTTGGTCGGTATCTTTTTGCACACAATTGTATACACAAAAATGTACTATATATAAAAGTTTGTCGGTTTAACATCTATATAGGTTTAATGAACTCACAAAATCTTGTCGCAAATCAAAGTTTCCATTCAATATTTAAAACTAACTGACATTATTAACTTAAAATTTTGTCTAAGAGAATAATGTTAATTTACATAGATATCGCTGCGAATAATATTTTAAGACATTTTAGTCTCATTAGATACTTAAAAAAACCTTATGCTTTTCAAATAATAAAGATAGAGATAGAGATAAAAGAGCATGCCCTCCCAACTTCCCTCATTCCTTTACTCATTCCACTATATTACATTATGGATATAATGTCCAAACTATTAATAGGGATTATTAAATATAAAAATAATTAATAGGAATCATATAAATATATTATTTTATGTTTTCTCCCGTAGTATAATAATATTGTAAGGTTGATTTAGGGCCCATAAAAAGGACAGAAACTTTTACGAGCATTCATACTTCTACATATAGTATAGATAGACTATAAATATGTTTTGATTAGAAGTCCGACATGAAGTCACGATTCACAAAATTAGTAGATCAAATTTTAGATAAAGTGTTCAAGAAGTTTGAAGTTGTGTAATGAATTAGAGAGCTTCTGATGTGGTAGAGCTAATTTTCTTTATAAGTTGGAGGAACATATGACTTTTTTTTTTGGATTAGACATGCATATCTAATGATCTCAAAACAAATGTGCATGTGCAGGTTGAAAGCAACGCACGCTTTGTGACTTGGTCAGATGGGAGTTTGCAATTGCTAATCGGCAATGAAGCTTTTGGTATATGTAATCAAGACGCACATGACATTAAGTCATATCTTTTCCTTAGACATGAAAAGGTGCTTCTCAATTGCTATTGCCCAATTGATGTGTTTTGACTTAAAAGAATGGCCTCTCTATAATTTCAACTTTGACTCTTTGTGCCTTATTTAAATGTCTCTTGTGATGCTTTGTTTCCAAATTGGCATCCATAAAAATCATCTCAGTTAGCTTGTAAGTTAACTTCTCATATCTTGCGTCACTTTCCTGTGTAGGAGAGCTATCAATCTCAGGGAAAAATCTCAAGAAAGATGATAGTTATGCCTTCTTCCGTATCTTCAAATTCCAATTTTGATTGGTTTTGTCGATTCAATGCATAAAAGGGTCCCTGGAGTACGTCACTGATGTGGACCCTCGGAGGATGAGGGAGCAAAAGGAAAAGGTAATGACAACCATTAATATTACTGTTTATTTAATAGGCAGTCTCCACTTGTTGGACCTTTAACTTAGTTTTTCGAATGGCTTTGTAGGAAGAAATGCTAACAACCAAAGCTAATAAACATCTTTATGAGAAGTCAACAACAAATATAGAGTGTTATGCTAAAAGTATTGTGTCATTACAATTATGGAGAGTGTTATGCTAAAATTATTAAAGTATGCTATCTATAGTAAAATAACCCCTATCCTTATGCGATTAGGCTAAAATTATGCTTTTTCTTCTAAAATGATTTAACATTCATGGTTTTCAGGGACCAAAAAATATTGAGAATTCAGCATCATCTGCTCATTACACCTCCTTGAAGATGAGAATGTTGAGGGTTCCGCAGCACATAGGAAAGTAGAGGAAATGTTATAAAAAGAACCTTATGAGGATTCAGAAGTTGAAGCTGAGGTTAGTGACAACTTTTTAATATAATTAAAGGGAAAAGTGCAAATACCCCCTTGTGATATTGAAAATGAGCAAATTACCCCCCTATAAAAAAATAAATAGCAATAAATTACTTTATTTTAAAAAGTATAAGGAGTTAAATTGCTATTTTTTTTTCATAAGAGGGTAATTTGTCCATTTTTAATATCACAGGAGGGTAAATTGCTATTCACCCTATAATTAAATGTTCCAGAAAGTTCTCCTTCATGGTCAGAAGTAAAATATTGAGCTTTTATCGTCTTAGCTTTTCTCTGGTATCACATTGTGTTGCATGATGTTAAAATCCTTGGATGTGGAGAGATTCCAACTTCTATTTGCTGTGTTTGAATTGATGAGTTTTGAAGGTAGGGATTTCCGATCTCTAATAACAAATCATTTTAATTTGTTTAAATAATTCCATATTAGAAAGTTATAAATCCTTCAAGTCTTGTTTTGAACTATGGTGCTTTATGGATTCATTTGAAATATTTTCTCTAAATTATTCCATCCAACCTTTAAGTATTCTGTAATAAAGTAGACAACTATTGTCATTTTCTCTGTTTGTAATCATTGGTCGGCAAGCATCGTAATCATTTAGTCCCTTTAAACTGAAATGTTCATCATTAGTAAGTACGAAATAGATCAAGGACTTCTTTCTAAGGAGGTATAAATTGGAATTTAGTTGATTAAAAGGTCATAAAGCTACATATTAACAATACAAAGATGCCATATCTTTGTAATTGCATGCCACTGAGGCGTCACTTGTTTGATTATGGAAACATTGAAACATGTAATACTGTGACTAAACAGTCTTAAAAGTGCACGGTGCGAATGTCCCCTGGATCCATATAGCACGACACACCTTTTAAAGCACGACACATATATTTATAGAAATAAATTATGTATTTATGCAATAATATCTTTTAAAATCAATAATGCCCAAACAATTAAATATTGTTAGAAGATTAATTCAGAGATTTGTAGTTGATCTTTTTGGTTGAAAGTTCAATCACACCATACCATGGTTGTAATTTTACTTTAGTCTCAACACTGTATATATATTTATTCATTAAAAACTAGGGGCTGAGAAACCCTCAATCACACCCGCTGCCTTACCCACCTAATCCTAACCTGCGCGGCCGTCTCCGCTACGCCACTGCTAAAGGCAGGCTCATGTGCACCGAAGTTTTGCTGTTGCACCTCCATGCACCGCCTTTGTGCGGATCACCTGGCACCACCCAAAAGTTTTTCTTTCAGCCTAATCCCTGAGAAACACTAGGCTTGCAAAAGGCATGTCTCTGCGCAACACAATAAGGTGTGCCTTCCTTGCGGCTTTTGCAAGCCCAACTCCGATTTGCACCATGGTGCGCGCTAAACAACTATGATCTTTTCATCAATCTCCAGGAGCATTATTAAGCTAGTTAAATCTCATAATTGATTTCAACGTAATAGCAAGCTATTTTACCAACTAATCAACTCAAATAGCTATAGCAATGTGGGCGCTTACCACGCTGTGCGCCCTGACTTGGAACAAAATGAGAATCTTCAAGAAAATTCCTTTTGACGATCGTACTACTCCATAATGTAGGACATAATCATTGGCTTTCAATGTGGAAAAATAAAGAAACATAGATGGATTAATGCATGCATGTTGAGACACAATAGGAAATACTAGTCTAGAATTGGCTTTCAATATGAAAAAATAAGGAAAAATAGAGAGATTAATGCAAAATAGTTAAGAGAAGCTCAATAGGAAATATTAGTCTATAATTCATTTTGGAAGATGGCAAAATTTGCACGGTCGAACATTGTGCAAGTAGAAAAAGGCAAAAGCAAAAGTAGTGCATGTCAAATAAACTTGCTCTTCTACCATATTAAATTTAGAGATATCGAGAAAGTTGAAGAGAGAATAAAAACAAAGGAAACTGTAGTTTCGCTATACATTCATAAATGACCAAAGGGTTTTAATATGTACATTCTCTCTTACGCATGATTCTATTGGTAAAGTTTTCTATGTATAGGTGAAATAATTATGACAAAAATTGTAATGATTGAGTAAATTGCTCATATCAATAGATGACCTAATCAAGAGATTCCAAAAATGCGGGCAACGCATTTAAAGAGTTGAGTGAATTTTCCGCAATCTCCTAACACCATCGCTCCTTGATGGGCCCATGCAGGTTATCGATAACCATCTCTACTACATAATTTTTTTATATGTTTCATTTTGCTTTAGCTCGTAAATTCCAACCATCTCTATTGCATCTTTCTCTGATGCGCTTTATTTCGCTTTAGCTGCTAGATTCCTCCATTGGTTAATAAAGGTAATGACTTCAAAATCGGGCAGAATTTTTTCATTCACCAAATCACATAGACTATGGTATGTTCCACCTGGTGGAAGTACTGGCTAGTGAATCTATCAATCGCATTGTCAAAAACTACGTAAGAGCATCAATTGGAAAAATGGGTTCTACTTCACTGCATCCCGTGTACAAAGTTCAAACTTTAACCATAGAAAGACAGTTTTCGGTATATTGATAAGGTTTATTATAATTTGTTATTTGATTTTTAACTTCTAGCCTTTAGAATTTGAATGTTGTGACTTATTATTATTTTATTATAACTAAGATATATTTTTTCTAATTTAGAAGAATTTGAATTTTTGTTCTCTTTTGCTTATGTTGTGAATGTTTATTCTCATTTGTTGATTAGCATATATACCCTTGTAAATTCACTTTTAAAATACAAGATAATTACACTCCCCTCCCCTAAGGATTGGTGTAATTATACGTACACCTCCTGTGGTTTGAAAAATTATACCGAACGTCCCTGAAGTTTGCTTCCATCTAATAAATAAGTTCATCCGCTAGTTAAAATACACTAGATTTGCTGATATTAACAAAAAAATTGAATGAAAATTAATATTTACTATTGATTATTTATTACTGACTTGTTGCAGGTCAAACCAGTTAATTGGGGGTAAATATAGATTTTTTATGTTTTTTTGGTTAGTTTAAGCAAATTTGGTGAATTTTGACTAATAAAAGAGTTTATTTGTTAGACAAAAGCATGTCTCAGGGGTGCTAGTTGTAATTTTTCAAACCACAAGGGATCTATGTGTAATGACCTCTATAGTTTCCCCTTTGTCTTGTTGTGCTTAATTTACATGTCTCGTTGTAACGCTTCTGATCCAAATTTGTATCTACCATAAAAGTCATCCCTCTTAGCTTGTAAATTAACTTCTCATATCTTGCACCACTTTCACATGCAGGGGAGCTACCAATCTTGGGGAATAAGCTCAAGAAAGATGATATTTGTTCCTTCATTATTATCTTCAAATTCCCATCGTTAAAGGCATAAAAGCTCAATAAAGTTTGGGAGTACGTCATTGATGTGGACCGTGAGAGAATGATGGAGCAAAAGAAAAAGGTAATGACAACTAATTAATATTATTGTTTATTTAATAGGCAGTCTCCATTTGTTGGACTTTTAACTTAGTTGTTCCAAAGGCCTTGTAGGATGAAACGCCAACAACCATAGTGAACAACATATGGAGAGTGTTATAGTAAAATAACCCCCATTCCTTAGTTGATTCGATTCACATGATTGGTAATTAAAAAGAATTTTTATTAACAGAATGGTAGCGTGATGCATCTCTCAACTAGTGCATGCATTACGTTGTAAATGGTTAACGCAAGCATTTCTACATTTAGGCGAACCAAAAGAGGGAAGAAAGTTTTATGAATTTTCATACTTTTAAATATAGTACAGATAGATTAGAGAAATGATTTGGTTAAAAAGTCCCATATGAAATCACAATTCACAAAATCTGTAGATTGCCAAATGTTTAGTTAAAGTGTTCAAGAAACTTGAATTTGTGTAATGAATATAGAGAGCTTCTAATGTGGTAGAACTAATTTTCTTTGTAAGGCAACGGAGGAACATATGATTTTCTTTTTTTTTTTTTGGATTAGACTTTATTGCCAGATTTATTCGAAGCACGCATATCTAATGATCTCAAAACAAATATGCATGTAAAGGTAGAAAGCAATGTGCGCTTTCTGACTTGGTCGGATAGGAGTTTGCAGTTGCTAATCGAAAATGAAGCTTTTGATATATCTGAGCAAGACGCACATGACATTCAATCACAGCTTTTCCGTAGGTATGAAAAGGTGCTTCGTGACTACTATTGCTCAGTTAATGTGTTTGGCTTAAAATAATGACCTCTTTATAGTTTTGCTCTATCTTTGTATTTTATTTTCATGTCTCATTGTAATGCCTCTATTTCCAAATATACATCCACCATAAATCATCTCTCGTATTGGTAAGTTAATTTATCATATCTTATGTCGTTTTCCCATGTAGGGAAGCTACCAATCTCAGGGAATAATCTCAAGAAAGATGATATTTATGCGTGCATTCTTATCTTCGAATTCCCATCGTTGCTTGACTGGTTTGTCAAATGCAGGTATAAAATGTCAACAAAGTCAGGGAGTACGTCACTGATATGGACCGTGAGAGGATGATGGAGCAAAAGGAAAAGGTGATGACAACCAATTAATATTATTGTTTATTTAATAGGCAGTCTCCACTTGTTGGACCTTTAACTTAGTTGTTCCGATGGCCTTGTAGGAAGAAATGCTAACAACTAAACGAATAACTTCTTTATGAGAAGCTAGCAACAAATATGGAGAGTGTTATGCTAACATTAATGTCTCATTACATTTATGGAGTGTTATGCTAAAATTATAAAAGTATGCGATCTATAGTAAAATAACCCCTATCCTTGTGCGTTTATTATGCTAATATTATCATTTTCTTCTAAAATGATCTTAACATTCATGGTTTTCAAAGACCATAAGATCTTCAGGAGTTAGCATCATCCAGTGTTAAAGTTACGCACGCCCCATTATGCCTCCCTAAAGATGGGAGTGTTGAGGGTTCCGCAGCAGATAGGAAAATAGAGGAACTACTACAAGAAGAAGAACAATCTTATATGAGGATTCAGAAATTGAAGTTGAGGTTAGTGATAACTTCTGTATATAATTAAATGTTTCAGAAAGTTCTCCTTCTTAGTTAGAAGTTAAAACAATTGAGCATTTATAACATTGTGTTGCATGATGCTAAAATTCTTGGATATGTAGTGCTTTCAACTTTTATTTATTGTGTTTGACTTGATAAATTTTGAAGGTAGGGATTTGAGATCTCTAATAACAACTCATTTGAATCTTTCTGAATAATTTCATATACTTAAAGGTTAGATTTGGATGGAATAATTTAGAGAAAATATTTAAGATGACTCCATATCAAAAGCACCATAGTTCAAAACAAGAGTTGAAGGATTTTGAATCCTTTCTAATATGGAATTATTCCAAAAATTTCAAATAATTTGCTATTAGTGATCTGAAATCCCTACCTTCAAAATTCATAAATTCAAACATAATAAATAGAAGTTGAAAGCTCTCCATATCCAAGGATTTTAGCATCATGTAACACAATGTGATACCCTGAAAAAAGCTGAGATGATAAATGCTCAATTGTTTTAACTTTTAACCACGAAGGAACTTTCTGGAACATTTAATTACACAGAGAAGTTATCACTAACCTTAGCTTCAATTTCTGAATCCTTATAAGATTCTTCTTCTTGTTGCATTTCCTCTACTTTCCTATGTGTTGCGGAACCCTCAACACTCGCATCTTCAGGGATGTGTAATGGGGCGTGAGTAACTTTAACACTAGATGATACTGACTTCTGAGTATCTTTTGGTTCTTGAAAACTATGAATAAGATCATTTTAGAAGAAAAGGATAATTTTGACATAATAAATACAGAAGGATGGGGATTATGTTACTATAGATCACATACTTTTATAATTTTAGCACAACACTCTCCATAATTGTAATGACACAATAATTTTAACATGAAACTCTCCATATTTGTTGCTCACTTCTCATAAAGAAGTTTATTCGCTTTGGTTGTTAGCATATCTTCTAACATTGCCATCAGAACAACTAAGTTAAAGGGCCAACAAGTTGAGACTGCCTATTAAATAAACAATAATATTAATTGGTTTTATTACCTTTTTCTTTTGCTCCATTATCCTCTTATTCCACATTTGTAACGTACTTCCAGACTTAATTGACTTTTATGCCTGGAATAGATAAAACCAATCAAGCAACTCCGGAATTTGAATATAAGGATGACAACATGACTATCATATTTCTTGAGATTGGTAGCTCCCCTACATGGGAAAGTGGTGCAAGATATGAGAAGTTAACTTACAAGCTACGAGAGATGATTTTTATGGTGGATGCATATTTGAAAACAGAAGTATTACAATGAAACATGTGAATAATGCACAATGAGATAAAGGGAACCTATAGAGGTTATTATTTTAAGTCAAACACATCAATTGGGCAATAACAGTCACGAAGCACCTTTTCATGCCTAAGGAAAAGATGTGGCTGAATGTCCTGTGTGTCTTGCTCACATATATCAAAAGCTTCATTTCCGATTAGCAACTGCAAACTCTTATCTGACCAGGTCATAAAGCGCGCATTGATTTCAACCTTTATATACACATTTGTTTTGAGATCATTAGATATGCGTGCTTTCTATAAGCTATAAAGTTTAATTGAAAAAAAGAAATCATATGTTCCTCCACTGTCTTACAAAAAAAATTAGTTCTACCACATTAGAAGCTCTCGATATTCATTGCACAACTTCAAGTTTTTAAACACTTTATCTAAAATTTGGCAATCTACTGCTTTTGTGAATTGTGATTTCATCTAAGACTTTTGACCAAATCATATCTGTAATCTATTAGTACTATATTTAAAAGTATGAAAACTCATAATTTTCTTCCCCTTTTTTGGTTCACCTAAATGTAGAAATGCTCGTGTCAAATATTTAGAGTAATGCATGCAGTAGTTGGGACATGCAACATGCTACCACGTGGTAGTGGTTAGAAAATCAGATTCACAATGTTAATGTGGCAAGCACTTTCTTAATTTGACTAGTCTCATATTGTATTGATTGATTAAATACTAACCATTCAATACTTTAAGTTGGTAAAATTTTATATGTGACCTATTTGAATCCAACTATTTAATGGTTGGTATGTTAATAAGTGATAATAGTCGTTGACTTATTATGCTTAGACCGAAGTCTTAGGTTTTTTCTATGTTAGAGCTACTTTGTTCTTTTGCTAATTGCCACCTGCCTTCTTGTTTGAGATAGAGCTTTATTTTGAGCTAATCTATAATAGGGTTACACTAGAAAAAGAAATTACTATAATTGCCTATACTGTTAAGCTATGATTGGTATATAAAAATGGAGTGAGATTGGAATTGGCATTCCCAAGTCCATTTCTATATATGTGATTGATATAAGTAAGAAAAGGGATTAGTGATTTTATAGGAATTCTTATTCCATTAGAAAAGGGATTATTGATTCCATCCTCAAAATATGGTATTAACTATTCTTATGAGTTTGGCAATGGAATTTTTTTTTTGACAAAATTATCCGTGTAATTACATTATACAACATTAATATTTCTAGGGCGTATTTGATCGAGTATTATATTTTTATTAGTTCAAAATATTATTTTGAATTACTAACAACGTTGAGAACAAAATACCAATTCATTGATTTTGATATTTAGTTTTAGTTTTTATTTTTTGAAACTATTTCTTTGGTCGAGTATTGAGACATAATCGTAGATACATCATGATTAAACAAATTAATTCATTCGGTCGTCCAAATCAATATAATTTCTTTTTTCAGAAAATACTATCTAGGTGTTGATTCATTTCAACAAATTAATTCTTAAGTAAATAAATAAATTTTGTCATATTTTTTTCAACAACATATAAGATATTTTATAAATTGTTTATAATCTCCTATAAGTAACTTTTTTTGCAAATATTACGATTATTCAATACATTCAACATATTAAATATATATACATATGTATATATATATATATATATATTAAGGGGCAAACTTATCATAAAAATTATTTCATTCCATTAACTACAATTTCTTTCTAATTACCAATCATGTGAATGGTATTAACTAAGGAATGTGAATTCCATTGCCTTCTAATTTCTTGTTTATACAATCATATGAATGCTATTTAAATATGATTATATTCCCATCCTAAATTTATCCCATTCCCGCTTAAGAACAACGGGAGATTAGATGTCATGGAGTTCAATTCTAGTTCTCAACCCATGTCGCTATGAGCTCGAACCCTCCTTCGTAACTCCTAGAACTTCTTCATATTGCATCCTTTCCATGCCTTATTTCAGAGGTTACCTGATTTGCGTAGTCTGTCATATTTTAGAGTGTTAAAACTGGGAAGAACCATGCCTTCAAATTCAGTAAGTAGCGCCGAGCCATAAGATTGTGAATATTTAGATTCAGTTAGGTGGCACCAAACAGAAGACTGACTATTTCAGATTTTCCCTTTATGAGGCCTGTAAAAAGCATGTTGATGTATTTAAGATCCAAACTAAATGAGACAAGAGACAGCGCAACGCATGTTTTCTGATAGCAATGGTAACTGAGACATGGTTAGTATGCTCCATAAAAGTGTATTACTTTTTCAAAGTCTATTTATATAGCTATGTAATTACAGATTGAATAGATGTTCTCTGCATCTTGGAGCAAAAAGGTAATATATCTTCCATTTTATATATGTTAGAGCATGGAGTCAGGCTTAATGTTACACCTAAGCCATCAATTGCCGACCCTACTTTTGGTATACCTTTTTTGGCCTGGAGTAGATTTATTATTTTACAATACTTTACAGGCATCCCAGCAGCCGTCTATTTTAATACATGAAAACTTTCTTTTAGTAAAGGAGATCTGAAGCAGCTGTTGACGTAGGAGTATTTCGTGATGTAAATCTTTATCTCTTTCAATTAATTTTCTTTTCTTGTTTGCTGCACAAGTTACATATTGTTCTGCAAGCATTCAACAACTAGACTGCGAATGTTGATTACTATGTGAGAAGGGAAAGTGTAAATTGGGAAATTTGTGGACGTGAAAGATCCGGCTAAAATGTCAAGTATCACAGAGGCGATCTAGATGGATAGCGGGAACTGGATAAAGATCTGGAACATTATATATCTAGGCCAATGTTTTATATCCATCTGAAACTTTGAAGAAGTGATCGTCTTTATTAAACCTCCATCATGCATGGTTTGTGTTCCCATCATTGATTCCCATAATTCACTATTTGATATGAACTGATCCAGATTTTAGTTGAGCTGTGGATTTTGCAGGACTGCATAATCAGAGGCTTTACAGAAAATGCAACTCTCTTTGTCTGCTCAAAGGAGTTTGTGCTGTGAAGTGATAAAAGAGTGAGATGTAAACTAATATAGTATCTTTCTCTTCTCTTATGAGTAAATTTGTGTTGTACTTTCAGATTATTTGGAAGTTACCCTAGGAACCTAATCGAGAATAAGTTGATGACAAGCAATCTGAACACGTGTCGAATCTCAAGTTAGAAGATTCTTATCAGTTCAACAAAAGGTCCTCTTTCGAGGGGATGTTTATATTACTTCAAGCGTTTAATATGGGAGGGGTGTAAGATCATTTTTACCCCTCCATTAATTATCTATGTGCGGACGATGTTATTTTGCTAAGACTAATCTAATAAATACTTGCAACTCCAGAGATATTTGGTTGTTTTTTCACCGTCTTCTTGCGTAAGTGACTTCTTTCCCTTTTGTTAACTTTTTCGGTTTCATCAGAACCCTAACAGATTGACTTGCCAGCACAGATTGGTTCTTTTCTGAAAATGTGGAGGTTGCAATTTCATAGAGTATTTATGCCTGCTTGGGTTGTGGTTGCTAATATTAGTAAATTAACCCCATCCCCAACCCCTCCTGTATTTTAAAGGGGCATTCTATTATTTTTGTTGATTGGTGTGGTTAATTTGTTAATGTGTGTTCACTTTGGTTAGTTTAACTACTTTTCATTTATAAGGACGATTAACTATTTATGTAATTGTTTGAGTTTTACGTGGATAAAATTCAGTATATTTTTTATTTTATGAATTTAATGTAACTTACTCCCTTCTAATATTGTAAATGAGTAAATTATTCTCTCTTTGTTTAAGGAGGTAAATTGTTTTATTTTAAAAAATATAGAGAGGTAAATTATTATTTTTTTTCATAAAGGGCTAATTTGTAGATTAGGAATATCGCCAGAATTGCTTGCATTTTCCCTCTTTATTTTCCATCTTAATATTGTTAGCCTTGCCTTTGCATATTCTTGAAGGCAATGGATTTAGCAGGGGAAGTATTGAGATTTCATTGTGTTTGTAATTTTAGATTAAATTCAAGAGATTTGGTTCCTAATATATAATTGTTTGTTGAGTTAGGCTCATAACCAATAAATTTTAGCAACGGTTGTACCACGCCATTTTTATAGGTTCTATAATATTTTTCCGTTACTGTTAATGATGAATGAATGACAACTTATGGTATAATTATACTATAAATAATTTCAACATAACAGTACGATATTATTACAAATAACCTCAACTCAACGCCAAAAGATAATAAAATGTAAAATATTGGAACTACATAAAACATAATATAACCATTCACGTACCAATTTTTTAACGTTGTAGTTGTCTGTAGGCAAAATTAGCATATATATATTTGTTCCTTCATCATTGATGGTTAAAAAAAAAGGTACATTAGGGTCTGTCGAAGTTTATCATATTTATAAATATTTTTTTATTTTTTAAAAATTATAAATATCCTCTTATTATAATTTATTATAAGGGTATTTGTCAAAATATTTATAATTTTTCAAAAGATGAAATAATATTTGTAATTATAATAAATATTAAGAGCGCAATTTTTTTTATAATAAACATCAAGGACAAAACTATAATTTACCCAAAGAAAAACTGTCATGCAACTTTATATTCCGGAGGAAAGATGAGAACAAAGCGCTTGAGATAAAAGATTTCGTTTGAGAATCACTGATCTTTTCTGGATAAAATTTGGAGTTTTGAAGGTGACTATTACCATTCTTATCATTCGAACATGTTTGATTTTGGACAACTTTACATCGTAAAACACCAAGAAGTAAAAAGAATAAACGTAGGAATAGAGTATAATATGGAAGAAGGGATAAACAAAAAAGAAAGAAATAATTCAAAAACCCATTCACCATACCTACAATATCTATATAAATAAATATATAATGATCCAAAACTAAGAAAAAACAATTATATATATATGGGGAAAAAAGAATTTCTCTGACAGCAGCAGAGTCTGGTAGTTTCGAGCCCAACCTTCGAAATTCCAGACAGCTCTTCTTGCTCAACAAAAGTGCCACTTCTCCTCCCCTTCTCTACGCATAAAATTGAACCCCAAGATTTCGGTAACATCATTCTTTAGTAGACGCCCTTTACTCTCTTTTATTGCTAAGACGTTCCCATTTCTACTGTCCATAAAGGTATGGCTCCTGCTAGTTCTCGTAATCTTTTGTTATTTGGTGAATTCTACATTCTTGGGCGGTTATATTTCGTTCCTCTTCTTTTCTTCTGATTTTTCTGCTGTTGGGGAGACTGATATGTTGTTTTGATGCTCTGTTTTGGGTCTCTAAGTTAGAGTAAGAGTGATTGTTTTCGGTTTCTTGAGGTGGTGGTTCATTGTTTAGCCTGTAAGTGGTTCAAAATTCGTTCTTCCCCCCCCCATGTCCCTCCCCCCCCCCCCCCCCCCTCTTTTTAGTGAATTTGATCCGTGGGATAAAATGGTTGCTGAGTTTGGTGCTGAAGAATGCGTTAAATTAAGTTGCTGCTGATTCTGATTCATGGTTAAATGTTTTGAGACAGATGTATGTGTTATTTCTTATTTTTGGATCGTCTGTTGAGATGTTAATGTATGATTATTTGTGTGTGTTCTTGATTTTGTGTTTCATCGGAGATGAATGCATGTATTCTGTTAGCAGCGGACTTGCATTGCCCGTTGGGCTGGGCTTAACGATTTTTTTTTCGACCACCATCAGTTGATTTCTTTGTATCTGTATCGTTTCTTAGTTGTGGATTTTTGCACTACTTTTAGATTCTGAATGTGGGTTTTCATGGAGGACTGATCAGTTCTCAGTGTTGCCTAGTCCTAGTAATGTGAAGATTTTCTCAACTTGTTTTAGTTTAGTTGGTCATGAGATATAACTCTTGGAAGGGGAAAACAGATACGTCCCTTCCTCTGTATTATATTGATCGGTTAGGGTGTTTGACATCCTTTTTGTTTTCTTTGCCTTGCTACAGAGTTCCAAAAGAGATGAATCCTGAGAAATTCACCCACAAGACCAATGAAGCACTTGCTGCGGCTCATGAACTGGCTATGACTGCTGGCCATGCTCAGTTCACTCCTCTTCATTTTGCTGCAGCTTTAATTTCTGATCCTAATGGCATTTTCCGACAAGCGGTTGCCAATGCTGGTGGGGGTGATGAATCTGCCAATTCGTTTGAGAGGGTAATCAGACAAGCAATGAAAAAACTGCCCTCTCAGACGCCTCCCCCTGATGAAATACCCGCAAGTACGTCATTGATCAAGGTCATTCGACGAGCACAGGCCTTGCAAAAGTCCCGAGGCGACACCCATTTGGCAGTTGATCAGTTAATTTTGGGGCTTCTTGAAGATTCTCAAATCCAAGACCTGTTGAAAGAAGCTGGGGTCACTACATCTAAGGTGAAGGCTGAAGTTGAGAAATTGCGGGGCAAAGAAGGAAAGAAGGTGGAGAGCGCCTCAGGGGATTCTACATTTCAAGCTCTGAAAACTTACGGTCGTGACCTTGTGGAGCAGGCTGGAAAGCTTGACCCAGTGATTGGTAGAGATGAAGAGATTCGGAGGGTTGTTAGGATTCTTTCAAGGAGGACTAAAAATAACCCGGTTCTCATTGGAGAGCCTGGTGTTGGAAAAACTGCAGTTGTTGAGGGATTAGCCCAAAGGATTGTTAATGGGGATGTTCCAAGTAATCTCGCCGATGTGAGAGTTATAGCCTTGGACATGGGAGCATTGGTTGCAGGAGCAAAATATAGAGGAGAATTTGAAGAGAGATTGAAGGCTGTCCTCAAGGAAGTTGAAGAAGCCGAAGGAAAAGTGATATTATTTATTGATGAAATTCATCTGGTTCTTGGAGCTGGACGAACTGAGGGATCTATGGATGCTGCTAATCTCTTTAAGCCGATGCTTGCAAGGGGTCAATTGCGGTGTATTGGCGCAACAACTCTTGAAGAGTATAGGAAATATGTCGAGAAGGATGCTGCGTTTGAGAGACGCTTCCAGCAGGTTTATGTGGCCGAGCCCAATGTTGCTGATACAATTAGTATTCTGAGGGGTCTAAAAGAGAAGTACGAAGGGCATCATGGTGTTAAAATTCAGGATCGAGCCCTTGTAGTTGCGGCCCAACTATCAGCTCGTTACATCACAGGTATGCTTGCTGTTTTTCTCTTGGAAGTTCTTGGTCCAGTGGGTTCAGTTGCAGCCATCTGATCTTACGTTTATATATGTAAACTGTTGATTTTGATAGTATTACAGTTAGTATAAAGCAGTTCTTAAGATATAATGGGAATGTAAATCTTTTGCATAAAAAAATTGAATTCAGGGAGGCATCTGCCTGACAAGGCAATTGATCTAGTGGATGAGGCTTGTGCAAACGTAAGGGTCCAGCTCGATAGTCAACCTGAAGAAATTGATAATCTTGAAAGGAAGAGGATTCAGTTGGAGGTGGAGCTCCATGCTCTTGAGAAGGAGAAAGATAAAGCTAGTAAAGCTCGGCTAGTTGATGTGAGTATTTTTTGTGTTGTTAAATCCTAGTTCCCTTGAAGAATTGATTGCCTGGCTGTTCAGTTCCTCGACTTCTGACACGTGTGACACTGTCTCAGGTAAGGAAAGAACTTGATGATTTGAGAGATAAGCTTCAACCACTAATGATGAAATATCGAAAAGAGAAGGAAAGAATAGATGAGCTGAGAAGACTCAAGCAAAGAAGAGATGAGCTCTTGTATGCCTTGCAAGAAGCCGAAAGGAGATATGATCTTGCCAGAGCTGCAGATTTGAGATACGGAGCTATTCAGGAAGTCGAATCTACTATTGCCAAACTTGAAGCAGGTGCTAGTGAGAATTCAATGCTGACGGAAACTGTTGGACCAGATCAAATTGCAGAAGTCGTAAGTCGTTGGACCGGTATACCTGTCACGCGGCTTGGCCAGAATGAAAAGGAAAAATTGATTGGTCTTGCTGAGAGGCTGCACCAACGAGTCGTAGGACAGGATCAAGCAGTAACAGCTGTTGCTGAAGCTGTCTTGAGATCAAGAGCTGGACTTGGAAGGGCCCAGCAGCCAACTGGTTCGTTCCTTTTCTTGGGCCCAACTGGTGTTGGCAAAACTGAGCTTGCCAAGGCTCTGGCAGAGCAACTCTTCGATGATGACAATCTGATGGTCAGAATCGACATGTCTGAATACATGGAGCAACATTCCGTTGCTCGGCTGATTGGAGCTCCTCCTGGGTAAGTAACCTATCTTTGTGAAACTATCGCAGGTACTGGATATATAATTTTCTGATCATGATTCATAACTATGCTGTCTATCGGCCAGATATGTCGGACATGAGGAAGGTGGGCAACTGACAGAAGCTGTGAGGAGGAGGCCCTATAGTGTTATTCTTTTCGATGAAGTTGAGAAAGCACATCAATCCGTGTTCAATACTTTGCTGCAAGTTCTAGATGACGGAAGGCTGACTGATGGCCAAGGCCGCACAGTTGACTTCACAAATACTGTCGTCATTATGACCTCAAATCTTGGAGCTGAATACCTCTTGAAAGGATTGATGGGCAAGTGCACGATGGAAAGTGCTCGTGAGCTGGTTATGCAAGAGGTAAACAGACTGTTATTAGCTTATTGGCGCAAATGTTTATTCAAATCTCCATCATATATGGTACTTAATTTTGTTCATTAACAGGTGAGAAAGCACTTTAAGCCTGAGTTGCTGAATAGACTTGATGAAGTCGTGGTGTTTGATCCGCTCTCTCATGACCAACTGAGAAAAGTTTGCCGCCTCCAGCTAAAAGATGTTGCGCGTCGTTTGGCTGAGAGGGGTATTGCCTTGGGCGTCACTGAACCTGCATTGGATGTCATACTGGCTGAGAGTTATGATCCGGTAAGTTTCAAGCTCGTTCCATGTGCTATTCACCTTTTCTATCCTACACCTTACACACAGCTGAAAGCTGAGCGTGCCCGTTTATGTTTTCAGGTTTACGGTGCAAGACCGATAAGGAGATGGCTGGAGAAGAATGTAGTAACCGAGTTATCAAAAATGCTTGTGAGAGAGGAAATTGATGAGAACTCAACGGTGTATATCGATGCTTCACCTGATGGAAAAGGACTGACGTATCGGGTTGAGAACAACGGAGGGCTTGTGAATGCTGCAACAGGAGAGAAGTCCGATATACTGATTCAGATACCGATCGGGTCAAAGAGTGATGCTGCTAAAGCAGTGAAGAGGATGAAGATTGAAGAAATAGTCGACGAAGATGAGATGGATGAGTAAATCCTTTGAGATTTGTTTTATTTTCTTGGTTGGATGTTGTGTTTTTGTACTTTTGGCACTTGCAATTGAAGTTTCTGCTTCCAAGTATGGAATAATCCTGTGTTTAAATGTAACTACTACTATGTTATATCTTTTGGTTCGTCTCCCTAACGTAAATTATACTGATATCCCTTGAAGTCAGGTTTAAATTTACAAATATTTTACGCCTTTTATAAAATTAATTAGTATTACATACGGATTATTTATGTTTGTATCATGAAAACATTGTATATACAATTATATTTTTTCAAAAAGAATTAAAAATAATTATTTTAAATCATGAGCAGAGTTCTGTTATATGTAATTCACTTTAAATTTAATTGATATTATTCATTTTAAATTTTAATGTTCCCTAGTAAGTTATTTTTTTTAAATAAATATCTAAGATCTTTCATATTAAATTAAGCGAGATGAAATTTTATTTGCAGATTTGTTTTTTAGTTAGTCATAAATTCATCTTCTAAGTAATTCAGATGAAATTAGAAATATCAATTTTTTTCTTCTTTGATAGAAATTAAATATTATAGTTTATTAAGTTTTCGTGTAGAATTCCTTTAGTTCCTTAAGTTTATTTATTGATGTTAGCAGCTTTTGTTTTTATTTTAAATTGATTCCTCTGATCATATTATAATTGATGGTAAATAGTCAGTTTAGGTTTATTTTTTTCACTTTAGTTCCTTAAATTTGTAAAATTGATAAATTAGTCCTTTTTTCGGATAGAAAAAGTCCTAATGTATGAAATTGTTTTTGGTATTGCCATGTCCAATTGTGTTTGTGGCTTCATATATTGAAAGAATATTGTATGTGAACTAACTGTTGGAGCAAATAATGTATGTGATGTATTAAAATGAACTTGTTGCAACTAAAATATTTTTTCTTCTTTAGAAAATTTGAATTCGTCTCTTAAATAATTGAAAATTTTATAAAATCATGATTGCAGAAAAATTTTGGTAAAAAAACATAACTCCGGGAGTGAAAACATGGCTTTGGGGTTGGAACACAGCCTCGGGTGTTCTGGTATGTTTGTGCATTAAAGAACACGACCGTGTTACACAAACGATCTTGTCGTGTAACTTTGGTTTGAATTCAAAATGTGATCATTTGGAGAATAAGCTTGTGTCCAAATCATGGTTAGGCCATGTTTAATTTATTTTTCTTTTTTAAAAAAAATAGTGGATAATGACAAAATAGTCCTTGCAGACTAAGCCATGTGCCGGTCACACGACCATTTTCCTGGCCATATTTGTGTTAGAAAATGGTTAGAAGGATCGATGTGAGATAAAAACAAAAGTTTAGAGATGGTAACATTAAAAAAATGAAGTTTAGGGGACTGAAGTGATATTAAACACAAATTTAAGGGACCAACTATATTATTTACTCTGTATATAACTAATTTTTATTTATTATTGAAAAAAATACTTACATACTAATGTCTTTTCGCAATAAGAATAAACACTGATTCTTACTTTTATATATTTAATGATAATCACAAGCTCCAGTTGTTGGTATTATTGTACCTCAAGTATATTATGAAGAGAAAAATAAAATTACGTGAAAATACAATCTAAACATAATTATTTTATGGGAAAATAGTATTTTTACCCCCATAAGTTAGACCCATGTCACTTTTGATCCCATTCATTACGGAGTTAGCATTTTTCATAGCATAACTTACAAAGATTAGGACTTTTGATCCTCATGCACTTTCTCGGCTATAATTTAACGATGTAGGTCACGTGCTTAGTACATTGTCGTTAAGTATATTGTCTAATTATATTATTCATTTACCATAAAAATATAAATTAAGTGCGTGCTATGATTAATTAACAAAATAATTTTTTTTTTCATTCATGCAAGTTTAACTATTGTGTATGAATCAACGATTAAATTGTATAGTGGAAACATTATTAAATTAAAAAGTTATTTTCTATTAATATTTTAAAAAAATTAAATACGATATATACTAAGCAAAATAAAATTTATTATTTTTTATGAAAAATAATTATTATTGAAAAACAACAAATACAAATATAATAAAAAATAATATCTTTTTAACATAAGGAGACAAAATAGTCTTTAATCCTTCAATTTTATTTTAAAAGTGATTTTTCCTCAAACACTATCCAATTTAGCTTTTGTCTGTTTTTTACATTTTATAAACATCACTCACTTTTGATTCTCCTATAACTTTCAACTTTCTCTACAAAAATAACTTTTTAAAAAATAGATCTTTTCGCAAACAGATCTTTTTAGTATTTCAAGTTCGTTTTTTTATTTTAACATTCTTAAATTTTAACATTTCTATTAAAACATATCAATCAATGCATTAAAACAGGGAAAAATGCAAGCAACCCCCTTATGATATCACAAATGAACGAATTATCCCCTTACAAAAAAAATAAATAGCGATGTTACCTCCATGTATTTTTTAAAATATAACAATTTACCTCCCTATGATTTTAAAAAGTAAAGGGGAGTAAGTTACTACATTTTTTTTATAAGGAATAATGTGCTTATTTTCAATATCTCATCGATAAATTGCTATTCACCCATTAAAATATACCGTACATTCCCCACTTTTTGTCACATGGCCAACGTTGTCACCTTCTCGTACTCTTATTTTTTTCAAAAGAACTTACGAAGTTTGGTCCCAACTAAAAGTAGTGAACTGATGAATGTGTTTTGTACTGCACTTGCACACCTACTTCAATTTTTTGCCCAATAGAAAGGAGGTTTAGATGCCAATTGCATTGAATTCAAATTCAGTCAGTACATTAAAGTATGTCTTTTTATTTGTTTTATTGTCACGTGGTCATCATTATGATTATGATAGTGGTACCTATTAAACCCGTATTTTAAAATTTAATAAAGAAAAACGGGCAAAAATAGTATATACATTATACATATTAAATATTGTGAGTTCGAGCCTTTCGAAGGTGGGTGTGTGTCTATTCTATAATACTCTTGTATCTTAGGGTAAATTATATTGACAATCCCCGAAATTAGGTTAAAATACACAAACACTTTATATTTTTTACAAAATTACAGCTGCACCCTCTATTCGAATGCAGAACTTACACAACACCCCCTGAAAAATATTACATTGGTGTAGCTGCAATTTTGTATAATACATGGGTGTTTGTGTAATTTGATTTAAACTAGAAGGTGTCGGTGTAATTTACCTTTTATCTTATGAATATATTCATTAATTTGAATTAGCGATGTATCGAATCCGTTATTAAATTTGAATATATTGAATAATGTAATAAATTGTATGCTTAACTATTTCGGGGTATAAATATGTTCATTAAACAATATTTATTCAATTAAAATATTATATTGAAAATTAGCATTGGAAAGGCAAATGCTCCGAAACATGGAGGGAAGATGTTTAGAAGAGAAGGGCTTTATGAAGATCTAAGTAAAAGAAAATGAAGTAAATTATTTTTTTAATTTAATTAAATACAATAGTAATTTGAAACAAAAATCTAAAATTGAAGTAGATGTGGAAATGATATAGGTTTGTCAAAATTCGAGCCCCGCCCCTCTAAGAAAATTTTGGACTTGGATCCATTGGGCGGAACCAATAAATATTTTTAAAATATTAAAAAATATATTTTGTAAAAAATATTAATACTTTTTTTTTGTAATATATATGGATGTTTTAGGCATTGAAATATTAAATATTTTAGAATATGTTACTTATATAAATATTAAAATGTTTATAAGCTATTTATATCATTATTTTAATTTATAAAATATTAAGTTTATGTGTTATATGTAAGTTATATAAATCAAACATATTTTTTGTATACGTACAAATATAATTTATATAAATATATATAAAATATACAATAAAACTTAAAAAAAAAATCGAGGTCGGTCCGGGTCTTGCCCCTAGATTATTTAAGGCCTCAAAACTCACCCCTTTCCCAGGACCCGGACTCATTGTCATCTTTAAATTATAGTAACTGGAAAAATTATATTTTGCGTGTCTCTATTTTATCGCTAAAATGATTATGATCCCCCATGTTCCATGAGTTACAATGTGATCCCTCAAGTTGGCCAATTGGCATAAATTTGATCCTAACCTTCAAGTTTCAGTCCAAAATTCCACTTATATTTTACCCAAAAAACTCAAATTCCACTAATATTTTACCCAAACGAAATAAATTTGAATCGACCATTTTATCCTAAATAAATCACTTTTCGTGCCACTGATAACTGGTTGACTAGTATCTTTTCACATTTTTCTAGAATTGAGATCATATAAATTGCTTTGATTTGACATAAACATCAGATAATTTTTATGAGAAAGAATTCTCTACGATAAGTTTGTGTTATACTTTTTTAGAAAGAACTTAGAAAGTTTTCTCGCTGCTAAAATTAGTCATGATGTGATGAATCTGGTTTATGATGTCCTACCTCACCTACTTCAATTTGTGTACAGTAAAAATTAGGTAAAATTATATTTGTGATCCTATAACTTTAGGTTATTAGTACTTTTAGTTCAATTTACTTCATTTACATATTTAGTCCTTTTTTATGAATTTAGTCTTGAACATCTTAAATTTGATCCTTTTTTTAGCAAATTTAGTCCTGTATTGACAATTTTGGTCCTAACGACTTATAGTTACCAGACCAAAAAAAGAGATCTATTACATTGTGAAATGGACCAAAATTTTCAACATATGACTAAATTTGTCAAAAAATGATCAAATGTGAGATGTTTAGGACTAAATTCATCAAATAAAGGATTAAATGAGTAAATCAAGTAAGTTATTGGACTAAAAGTGCTGACGATCTAAAGTTATAGGATTAAAAATATAATTTTACCTAAAAATTAGTATAATTACATTTATACTTTCTAATTTATAATTTATTTATGCAAATTATTTTTATTTTTTTGTGTAATTATAAAAACCACCCTTGACTATCAAAAAGTAGAGGAAGTTTGTGTAATAATGTTGACGTTTCTGGAGATGTATGTGTAATTTTTAAAAAAATAGAGGTGGTTTGTGTAAATAATGTTCACGTTTTTAATGAGTGGATATATAATTTTTCGAAAGGCATAAATAATTTTATAAATAAACTATAGTAAGGGGTGTGATATAATCATCTCTAAAAACTAAAGAGGTTTAGATGCCCATTTAATTGAACTAAAATTGAGAACATCTGTCGGTATACTAAAATATGTCTGTGTTATTACATTTATTGTCACATAGTCATCACTATGTGCTACCTACCAAATCCGTACTCTGAATCTTGCCCATAAAAAAAAAAAAAAAAAAAAAAAAAAAAAAAGGAAAAAAAAAAAATTCTTGCCCAAAAAAAAAAAAAAAAAAAAAAAAACAAAAAAAGGAAAAAGAAAGAATTTTCTTTTTTGAAGTTATTTTGGTACATGGACTAGTCATTTGATGAATTTGGTTTAATTATATTGTCCTCTCACGACTACAATTTTATGCACATTTAAGATTTTAGGTTTCGGTTTACGACTGTGAGTGTATGTTTATGTCTATAAATTTATTGTCTTTTTATTTTGTTTGATCGTATTCACACACAAAAAGAAAAAAAAATTATTTTTGTGATGGAAAATTTATGATGGAATCACATATACTTCTTTTCTTGTGACGAGACGTCCTGTTAGTGTAAGTGGCGTGGAATATATTTTCAATGAGAAAAGACATCCTGTTGGAAGATTTGTGACGGGAGAGGACACCTTCAATGTACACGTTGCAAGTTATGTCAAATGGACGAATAATGTTCTAATTGATATTGAGATAGCCTTTGATGATATTAAAATTATTATATTATTATACTATATGTAAACAATTTGAGACAGATTTGAGACGGATAACCGTCCCAAGATCTCCCAAAAATTATTACATTTTGCAAAGGACGTCCATTGGAAATACCACACAACAAATGATTCATTTTAGATGAAAGTTGTTATGGGAGTTGTTGCAAATTTTGGGACGGGTTTTTAACAACATATCTTGTCGCAAATTGATACGATATTTGCAATGGGTGCCTTGATTTTCGATGGCTAGTATATTTTTATTTTTTTATTTTATGACGGGCAAGACGTTAGAAAGTCCATCTCAAAATTACTTTTAAAAATAATTATTAAATATTAATATTATTTTTTAATTAAATTAAATTTAAAATTTGAAATGGAATACAATTAAATTAAAATCAGGATTAATTAATTAAAAAAATAGTAAAAAGATATAATCAAATTTAGAATGATTTTATTTTTAAATTGAAAAATAGCAAAAAAAAAAAAAAAGGAAAGGAATCCTAATCTAAAGCAGCAGCACCGTCCTGCTCCTTGTCAGTCGTCTGGCGATCCTGAACGGTATCACTGGTTATGGCATCCCACCAGTGTTGTCGGTTTCGGTATTGGTGGGATGCCTAAATGTGACATAAAGGGCATCATGAACCCCTTCTTCAACTCAATACATCGCTTAGTTTTGTGTTTGGTGTCGGCATTGGTGGTGGTGGCACGTTCCTCTGCAATGTTGTCGCAGTGGAGGGTTGGACCTCTAAGCTTAGATAGAAGATCTGACCCTTGTTTGGGCCGCCAGCGTCTGAGGTTGTTGAAGATGCAACCTCCTGCCAGCTGTCGACGCCTAGGTAGCGTTGTCCTAAAGCAACTTCTAGTGTATGTCTTGAAATGACCAAAATAATAAAATAAAATTATTAATTAAATTATTTTTAATCAAAATGATTTAGTGATGTGCGAACTTATAGCCACATGTTCCGCCCTTGGACTACTTCAATAGCCATCCGCCTTCTTTTTGTAGCATTTGGAGAAAACTTCCTTCTACTTAGGTTGCTTGTCGAGCTAGGACTCCTGTCGAAGTCAGGGATCATGTGAGTATGTATTCAGGTTTCATACACATCCCTGGTGGGAGTTGTATTGTGTCAGGATAACTGACCAACATGTGTACGTCCAGCTATACTGACCATGCGGTGCTAACCAGTCGGTGCACAAATCCAATCTAATATTATGAAGATCCACAGCGAAATTTGAGGTGTGATAGGTCGAAATGCCTCCATGCCTCGGCATCAGAAGGATGGCACATGAAGCTCTTCTCCATCTGGTTAATGGTATGCCACATCGTGTACTCTACAGTCGCTAGTGAAACAGACAAGCTCTATAGTAGGGGAGTCAATGAAAAGTACCTCAGCATAACACACGAGAGCTTCTCATGCTAGGGATTTAGATCCCTCGTCGGTTTGTACTTCGGGTTACCACAGAACTTGTAGTACTCTAGCCCATTGTCTTCTTTCCAATCGATACAACATGCAACTATTTTTACATACATCAATCTTCTTAACTAGTAAATAGTTCCCTTATCATCTTTTTTATGCTGTAGTAACCGGATTGAAAGGTGTGATAATGGAGTAATAAGTTAGTAGCCCACTGGAACACTTGATTGTAGCATCTCTTGGATATGTGCTTGGCCTTAATGTTCACCAGTCTAACAACAGCCGACAATTGGGACTCATTATAACTATTGTGATATGGTTGGTCGGTATCATCCACTACATCAGACTAGCGGTCTAACAACCCCAACAGACCATGACCATACAGAAGGGTTTGATCATGGGTAATAGGTCACTAGCCCATTAGGTCACTTGATTGTAGCATCTCTCGAACATGTGCCCGACCTTGATTTTCACCATCCTAGCAACTGCCAACAACTGGGATTCATTATAGTCGTTGTACTACGACTGGTCGGTAGCATTCAATACATTGGATGAGTGGATCGATAACCCCATCACATCGCAGCCATACGTCCCCCACCATACCACAAATTAGGGGACTGGTTTGACTGGCATCCGTAAGACAGGAGCTCGGACCCCCGATAGGCACACTCTCAGCATATGATGAAAGTATTCTAGCCCAACTACATCAAAAACCACCATCTAGTTCCAATTTATCTGTTGATAATCATCTCAATGAATAGTAGTCACCTGTACAGCTGAGGTTTACTCGAGAAGTCGAGTAGTCTCTAAATCATAATACTCTTGCACCTTCCTTCACCATGTAAAGTCAAATTATAATATTCCGCCACAAATCCTTTTCCAACTTAAGTCGAACATAACGTCATTTGTTATTTTGAACCTATCGTTCTTGCACTTCCAACATGGCACCTAATATTATCGTCGTCCATATGCTCAGGCTATTACTTGGTTTAGTCTATGAAAGTCTGATCACCATCCTCAAACTCCTGCCTAATATCCACATTCCCCGAAAATTTCTTCTCATACATCTACCTCCTCAATTATTTTAACATGATAATCACTAACTAAATATATATACATATAAATTTCAAGCTATAAATTAATAAATTACAAGTAATACTAATAATATTTAAAGGTTTCAATTATTACCTAGTCAGTCATAGTCCCCCCCAAACTAAATAACCCAGAGTTCAGTGGTATGCTATATATGATGGTAATATTAAAAATATATTTAAAAATCAGATAGAGATAGAGAGTGTATGTGTGATAATAATTTAAGAGAGTGAATACAAATAAAAAAAAAAAAAAAAAGCAACATATCTATAGACAAGTTTACGTAAAAAAAAAAAAAAAAAAAAAAAGCAACATATCTATAGACAAGTTTACGATGGATTTTGTGCCCATTTGCGACGGATAAACTAGCCATTGAGAAATAGACGTTATGGCATTTGCAATAATTTTTTGCAACAATCACAGTAGTTGTTGTGTAAATAGCGTCTATTATATTTGCGACGGAAGAAGTTGCAAAATTTAAAAACTTTGTGTTGATATGATAACGAGGTTGTGAGGAAAAATAAAATTGAATGAAAACCCGTCCCAAATGTATTGTCGTCGTAACAAGTCCGTCACGAAATTGCAATTAAAGTTCTCCCTTGCAATTTGAGGATGGAAAATTTTATGGACAATTTTCCTGATTGCAAAAGACGAGCCTTATTACTCTACGATTGTACTTGCGACGAGTCTTCTATCGCTAAGTCGAGTCATTTTGTTTAAAACCCAAGATGATGACATCCGTCGTAAAATCATGGCAATATCCCGCATATATTGGGATAGATTTTTTTTGTCGCAAGAAAATAATCTTTTGTAGTGTATCGAGTTGAATTATTAATGAATGAATCAACTTTTGAATTTAAATAAACTAAATCGTGTACTGACTCGTATATTATTATATATATATATATATATATATATATAAACTAATAAATACCAACAAAGTCAATCTAGTTAGGTTCCAGATCATAGATATTCTCTCCCTCTCTCTCTCTCTCTCTCTCTCTCTCTCTCTCTCTCCTATTAAGCATTATTTTTTAAATAAAATACTAAAAGAGATATGTCATTTTACTATGATTAATTATCATGGTAAAAGTAAAAAAATCATGATAGATATAAATTGACTATGGTTTTACAATGGGTATTATTTGTTGTTTCTGCAAGCTAGACCAAAATTTTTAAAACTTGTGGCAAATATTCCTGCACAGGTAAAACCATAGCGAACGTTAATTAACCAAGTCGTAACCTAATTTTTTTCATATCGATTTTTTGTATAATTATAATAGATAATATTGATTTACTATAATTTTTAAGCTGCAATGATTTATAATATAGAAAATAATTAATTTTTTTATATTAAAATATTATCTTGAAATTAGTATTAAAAAGGCAAATGCTCAAAACCATGGAGGTGAATAAAGCTCTAAGTAAAAACAAATTAAGTAAATTATTTCTTCCAGATTCAGGAAGCAGTAAAAGGATGTTTAATTAACCTTTATTTTTGTAATGGAAATAAAGTACAGAGAAAAATACAAGTCTGAAAAGTTGGGAGTCTTTGGAAACGAAAGTGAAAAATAAAATAAAAATTAAAATTGTAGTATTTGGTGAAAAAGTTCACTATTTTGTAGTTTTACCAATAAACAGTGAGAATTGATAGGGATAAACTTGTAACTTTTTATTTTAAAAAAATCTTAATTATTTAAGTAGTTTAAAAATATATATAAATTATAATTTAAAAAAAAATACTTTTTTCAGCTAATTTTCAACATGCGTGGAGAGTCTTGGGCAGCTTGTGTTATTATAGATAATCTAAAAAGCATGAAAATAATAATTTTAAAAGTATATTTAAATCGTGTTATTAACTAATTTCTACAACAAAAAAAAAAAAAATCCGTATATCATAATCTTTTGGCCTTCATTGCTACAAATTGACCAAGAATTCATCATGCCAATCTACATAAATTTATCCAGTGAAATTTATCATAATTATAAATATATTCTCATTATTTAAAAAATTACAAAAACACCCGTTTTAAATTAATAATCGTGGAACAAATTTGGAAGGAACCCTTTAGAATTTAGCCTTTTATTTATAAGGTACGTAGGTTTGGTGCATATATGTTAACAGTATTGTTGATAATTACTTTAAACAGTAGGCCTATTTTTTGAGTCTTTTGATAGAATTGTTTGAATAATTTGGCTACATTATTGATATTAATTATAAATTAATAAACGGCTTGTGTGCTCTGAGTCCGTGGCTACATCTGGTGCACAAATCCTAACTACTACATTCCTACAACTATTCCAACTAACCACACTTATCAGATTGATGGGACACTTAGCTCAGGCTGTGTTTGCACAAATTTTGTCCACACGCATATTCCCAATTAAGAGTATTTCAGGTGAACAACAATTTATTCTTATGTGATATTGAGAATGAGTACATTATTTTAAAATAGAGCAATTTATCCTCTGTATTTTTTAAAATGAAGCAATTTATCTTCTTATATAAGGAGGTAAATTGTTCATTTTAAAAATCGTAGGAGGTTAAATTATTATGTTTTAAAAAATATAGAGAGGTCAGTCGCTATTTATTTTTTCATAAGGGAGTAATTTGGTCATTTACGATATCACAAGAGGGTTGCTTGCATTTTTCCCATATATTTCCTGTTGGAAAACATTGCGTGTGACGTACAAGTAGATGCAGATTTGAATGCTTCTTGTCCTGCCAAAAAGGCATTGAATTGCTAGGGATTTTTGTAGGGTATTTAGATTTTTATGTACTTGTATGCCTGTTTGGAGTGAATTACAGTGATTTCATATAACTGGAGCATGTCAATGCATCTGAGTTGGTTTTCTAGTTGGATGATAGTTTGTTTTTGGATGAAGAGACAAATTACTAATACATGAAAGAGACAAAATTATTGTTTTTATGTACCGAATTAGAAATGGTGAAATAGGGACAGGATCAGAACGGAATTAGAGACGAAATAGCCACAGGTGCTTCACAAATTCACTGAAATTACTGATCGAATCAAAGAGAGGGTTTGTGACTAAATTTTTCTCAACTCAAAGATGGACTAAGAGACGGAAACTTTTCGTCTTAATCAGAGACGGAAAACACCTATGGAATCAGACCTTTAGCGAAAGATTTTATTGATTTTTAGAGACGGATTTGTAGGCTTCAGAGACAGAAAAATCCATATGTGAAATCATGTTTCCTTGTAGTGTCTCATTTTGCAATGGACATCCAGTCTCAATCCTGGTGAAAATTATAAACGGCTTTGCAACGGAACAGCTATGTGTTTTTGAATTAATTTATAACTTGCAATTAAATAAGAAATTTGAATATGAAATGCAATAAATAGGAAATTTAAAAGGCGATAAAAAATTAAGTTGAAGTTAATATAAATAACAACTTATTATTTTAAAATATCAAATTTATAAAAAAAATAAAAAATAAAATATCCTAATTTATTCTCGTTGCCTCTGGGCAACCATATGCTCAAGGCTTGGTAAAAAAGTGCAGGCCCTACCAAGAACATGCCAACAACTTATGAATCCCAGCACAGCAGAATATTCACCATAATTTTTAATCACAGTCAAAATATCTGTCATGGCTAATGTTTTGGCCCAATTTGCTGAAACAATGGCTAATGATTGTTACAAAATTATAATTAATTTGTATTTATCGTAATTTTTTTATTATAATAATTAAGTGTAATAAAAAATTATATTCTTTTTTAGTGAAAATATCTTAAAAATAAAATCAAACAAAGGCCAACAGGTTTGATAAATAAAACTAAAGAGTAAGATAATTGAAGTTGAAGGACATGAAGAGTTGTTGCATCCTATTGGCTTTTAGCACTAAGTTCCAAGTAGTAATAATGACTACCTGATTAGAAGAGTACCAGAAGAAATTAAATACCCACCAACCTATAAGTAACCCCCATTCAACATCCCACTTTCCATGTCCACATATATGCAGCCCTACCTATCTTTTTTGTTGAAAACCCTTCTAATCATATTTTTTGTGAAAATAAATAAATATTTTTTGTGTATTATAAAATTACAGCAACATCTTTCGAGATTATAATTGTAATTCTCTATTCAAATGCAAAACTTACACAAACGTCCCTAAGAAAGTTTAGTTGTAATTTTATAAAAATATAGGGGGTTTGTGTAATTTGGTCTAAACTCAGGGACTGTCAATATAATTTATCCTACTATAATTAATACATTTGTGTTATATGTATAGTAAAAATTGTAATTTTAATTCCATAATTACCAGAGTTGACAATTTTGGTCATGTTCCAATCTATTTTAGCAACTTTATCTTATAATATTAAAATTTTTGTATGTGACCAACTTAATTATTGGGTGCATTTTTTTCGACAGCTGTATCAAATTCTGATAATTGTACGTGAAATTTACATCAATTAGATCAATAAACTCACATTACAATAAACGCACTGGTGTGCATAAGTTTGGTTGCAGTTTTCTCCCCTACCCCTCAAATATTATATATATATATATATGATGCACCAAGATTCCATCCCTACCCACAAATCAATACGATGAATACCACCCTAACCTTGATAGTATACACTTCCATACTATGTTTATTTTTGTACTCCTTCCTCCGCAGGCGGCGGTCGGTGCGGCTTCCACCGGGGCCGAGGCCGTGGCCGATCGTCGGAAACCTACTGCAGCTGGGGCCGAAGCCCCACCAGTCGATGGCGGCGCTGGCGCGGGTGTACGGCCCGCTCATGCACCTGAAGATGGGGTTCGTGAACGTCGTGGTGGCGGCCTCCGCAGGCGTGGCGGAGCAGTTCCTGAAGGTGCACGACGCCAACTTCTCGAACCGGCCGCCCAACGCGGGCGCCGAGTATGTGGCGTATAACTACCAGGACATGGTGTTCGCGCCTTACGGGCCGCGGTGGCGGCTGCTCAGGAAGATCTGCGCCGTGCACGTCTTCTCGGCCAAGGCCTTGGACGACTTCCGCCATGTTAGACAGGTTAGTTCCCCAATTCAGCAGCTAATACATACGCACTGAACTTAAAAATGTGAGCAGTCGTCAATGCAGAGATTCAACCAAGTTATTGGGAGGCATATATATGCAGAAATAGTATGGTTCGTAGAAGAAGACATGGACGTATCACACCCTCCATCCCTAAATATTTGCGTTGACTTTCATCACTAAAACAAGAAGTTTAGCCATTCAAAATAATTAATATTATTACTGATTATATGTATTAAGTGGAAATAATTTATTTTATTTTGTCGATTGTCGATCCCCAATATTATTTTCTGACAAAAAAGTTGCATATAAAATTATTAGATAGTTAAATTTGACAAAAAAGTTGCATATAAAATTATTAGATAGTTAAATTCTCATCCACCGAGATTTGATGTAATTACATATAAATTTTTTGTGATTTGAAAAATTATATTTAATACCACTGAAGTTTATTTTCGTCTAACAAATAAATCACTTCGTTCGTTAAAATTTATCGAATTTGCTAATAGTAAATGAAAAATTGAATGAAAATCTATATTTATCCTCGACTTATTACAAGTCAAATAATTTTGTTATGATCAAATTACCCTCATATGTATTTACACATTATGCATGTGAGAAGAGATATATTTTCACTGTTATAAGGATAGTTTAGTTGGAAAAAATTTGTATGATCTACAATAAATCAGTGATAAGTCAGTCAAGGGCAATCATCAACTTTCATTCTTTTTTTTTTATTATTAACATTAACAAATTCGGTGAATTTTCACTAAAAAATGGACCTATTTATAAGACGAAAGCAAACTCAATGGTACTAGATGTAAAATTTCAAACCATATGAGATTTGCGTATAATTACATCGAATATCGAGATATCAGTGTAATTTTCCCTAAAAATAATTAGAAAAAAATTACAACATTATCCTATGAATATGGAGGAATGCCAATATAGTTCCGTATTATTCATTAATTAGATAATTTTACCTTATAATTTTAAAAATTCTGCATAGTAAATATACTCTTTATCAATTATTTTTATTCTCAACTTTTAAATTACAGTAAGATATTATAAATTACAACAATTTTAAGACCTGTTGGTATTATACATTAATTAAATATTAAATAATTCTCCTGAATAATTTAAATTTCTTGACAAATTTTAATGTTCTTCTTATTATTATGCAGGAAGAGGTGGGGATCCTCACTCGCGCTCTAGCAAGTGCAGGACAGACTCCGGCACGTTTAGGTCAAATGCTGAATGTGTGCGCCACCAACGCAATAGCACGTGTGATGCTAGGGAGACGGGTGGTTGGGCACAGACACGGCGGTGGTGACGAGAAGGCGGAAGAGTTCAAAGCGATGGTGGTGGAACTGATGGTGTTAGGCGGCGTGTTCAACATCGGCGATTTTATCCCACCGCTCCAGGGCTTCGACTTGCAAGGAGTGATCGCAAAGCTGAAGAAGCTTCACAAGCGCTTCGACGCCTTCTTAAGCGGAATTCTTGAAGAGCACAAGATCAACGGTTCACAGGGATCGAATGGGTACCAGGACTTATTGAGTATGTTGATTTCCTTGAACGATGACAGCGATGGCGCCGGAGGCAAGCTCACCGACACGGAAATTAAAGCGTTACTTTTGGTACGCACGCTTTTCGGTCTTTATTATGTTGATCTCTCAATTAATAGAGTTAAAAATAAGAATATATATATATAAGATAAAAATAAATGAAAAAAAAAACTATTTATGAAAAATTATGATCGGTGAGGAAATTAAAAAAAAGTTATTTAATTTTTAAAAAAATTTAATATATCAATAAATTGAAAATACCAATATGGTAATATTCAATTATATATAGTATAGATAAGTGGTACATAATTATAAGGGATAATTACACTTTCCATTTTGGAATTTGGTGTAATTATTGGTAAATCTCATTTGGTTTGAAAAATTAAATCTAGTACTCATGCGATTTGCTTCCATCCAATAAATAAGTCCATCTATTACCCAAAATTCACTAAATTTGTTGATATTAATTAAAAAAACCAGATAAAAATTCATATCTACCCTCGATTGATTTATTACTGATTTATTACATGTCAAATATATATATTTTATGATCGAATTATTCTTATACATCTTCATACGTCGGATGCATGTGTGGAAGTATATATATTTTCACCGTTATAAGGGTAGCTTAGGAAAACTATTAATACTCTCTGGTTTCAACGGCCTTTTATCCATTTTTATAGTGAATTGATCAAAATGCCCTTGTGAACTATGAATTAAAATCTTACTTAGTATTTTAAAAATCCTACAAAACTTTTTTTACGGACTGGATGGACAATTTCTTTTATCCACCTCGTCTGATTTTTTTAATAATTTTTCAATTCTTTTTAAAAGAGAAAAAATACAGCAAGACCAAAGTCGACAATTTCACGCCACAATTAATTCAAGTATTATATGATTTCAATCAAACATCAACGAGTACCAATAATTTTTCAAATAATAATAGAATATTTATAATTATATCGAATTTTATACAGGTAATTATAATTTAACCTATATTTTAAGAGGATTATAAATTCTATCTAATACCCTCTTAAATTGTAGGACATGGTAGGGCCGTGGAGCAATAATATTGCTTTTAGGTCTTGTTCTTCTTATGGTAAAAGGGACATGAAAATGGAAGTAGCATGGGACCATATATATGATATTAAATCATCATAAATAAGATGAGAAAGCTACGTTATTCTTATTATATCAATATTATTATTTTTTCACTATTTTGAACTTTGATGAGAATCGAATCGAATAAAATTTTCGATTTTTTTAATATAAAATTCGATAAAAATTGGAAAATTTCGGCTTAGATTGGTATTTTACTGAATTTATGGAATTTACAACAATATATATAATTCCTACGTCTCAAAATTAGTTATTGATTAGAATGTACTCCATTTTGTCATTCGAGCTATACTTGTTCTTACACTTTATTATTTATTTTTTTTATTCAGTGAAGTTATCATTTCAACTTTGTGAAATTTGCAAAATATCATATATGACTATTTTTCGATTAAATTTTTTTATGCAGTGCATTGCATATGTAAACATCACATATGCACTATATGTAATGTTTTTTCGGCAGAAAATTTGATCGAAAAATTGTTATATATGACAATTTATAAATTTCACAAGGTTGAAATGGTACAATGACATATAAAAGAAAAAAAACTGATGGAATGATGTAGTTCGAGCGGCAATATAATAATATACCCTATTAGTTATTAGTTAATAATTATATTGATTAAATTAATAAAATTTATTATTTTTTAAGCAAATTGATATATAATTATTCATTTATTATATTTATATAAAATATATATTTCTTTTTTTAAATTTTGATATTCAATTCGGTACTATATATATCGATACCAAATTGAATGTCAAAATTGTACAAAACTTTGCACCGAAAATCAAATTAGTTATATTACTACTTTTGAGCCAAGCACGTACTATCTGTAAATGCATTTATTTCCCATGTTTTCTATTTTTATTTACTTATTAGTAATTATAGCACATTGTTTATGTGTGTATAATAAATAATATTTTGTATTTTAAAATATATTATGAATAACAAAATATATGTGTGTATATATATAACACATCATATTTTTAAAAAATAAAAAATAAAAAAAGAAGGGAAGAAAGAAATTAAGTAACAAAAGAAAATTAATTTTTAGGAGTATTATCGGTATAACAATAAAATTGGTATTGCAGTGTCATAACTTGTGTTTGTGAGAGGAAAAAAGGCCTTTTCTTATATATTAACTAGCCGTTGTGACATGTAGTTCTTTCGTGCGTATAATAAATAATTTTTTAAGCTTAAAAATATATCATAAATAAGAATAAAATATATAAATCAGTGTATCACATTAATAAAAAAAAAAAGAAAGAAAGAAAGAATATTTTATCAATTAATATAATTTTGAAAAGTTGAATAAAAAAAGAAAGAAAGACATTTTTGACTTAATACAGAAATGATGCGACGGTATCATTAATCGTTGTGAGTTTGAAGTGGTTTTTTTTTTTATATTAGTATAGATATCGGTTAAAATTCAGTTTCTAACTTTGATAAAATCATTGTAGAACTTGTTTGCAGCTGGGACGGACACAACTTCCAGTACGGTGGAATGGGCCATAGCCGAACTCATACGCCATCCCGACATCCTAGCCCAAGCCCAACAAGAGCTCGACTCAGTTGTCGGCAGGGACCGGCACGTGCTCGAGTCCGACCTGCCCCAATTACACTTCCTCCAAGCCGTTGTCAAGGAAAACTTCCGTCTCCATCCCTCCACCCCTCTGTCCCTGCCGAGGATGGCAGACGAGAGCTGTGAGATCAACGGGTACTTCATTCCGAAGGGTTCGACGCTCCTTGTCAATGTCTGGGCCATCGCTCGTGACCCAGACCTATGGTCCAACCCGCTGGAGTTTCAACCAGCACGGTTCCTGCCCGGCGGAGAAAGGCCCGTTGTCGACGTTAAAGGTAATGATTTTGAACTGATACCGTTCGGGGCGGGCCGTAGAGTATGTGCTGGAATGAGCCTGGGTATACGGATGGTCCAACTACTGATTGCGACTCTGATCCATGCATTTGATTTCGATTTGGCTGACGGGCAGTTAGCTGAAACGCTAAGCATGGAGGAAGCTTATGGGCTGACGTTGCAACGGGCCGAGCCGTTGATGGTGCATCCGAAGCCCAGGTTGGCACCTCATGTTTATCAAACCTAAGTGGGGTTACCTTGGCAAATCATATCCCGTGTTCTTGTAAAACAATAAATATATTCATATTTATGTATGTATGTATGTATCTTTGTTTTTGGAGGTGCTGCAACTGTATTTTGCATCATTCTTAATTAATATTGCACTGTTTTTCTTTGAATTTCCTGTCCATATTAATTGATTGATATTCGCTACACAAAAAAAAAGGAAAAGTTGATTATTCTCTATATTATAAATCACCATTATTTAAAAATTATAGTGAAGCAATATTATGTACAGTTAGACAAAATTGATACGAAAAATTAAGTTTTGGCCACGATTAGTCTATTCGGTATGGTTTTCTCTATGGCAACATTATAGCAAATATTTTGACCTTATTTCCAGATCACATCAACTAATAACGATTGTGAAACTATGATTAATTAGTACCTGATAAAAAATTTAATTAACTATAGTAAAAAGTTACACTTATTCTAGTGAATCCAACTTTCACTACAAACAAATGCGGGATTTGGGGCAGATCGGATGATTAGTCCAAATCCCGTTCCATTTTGGAACGATCCTTGGCACTCTTCAGGAACGAAAATGGGTCGCTGACGTCACGATCTTACTTTTCTATGTTTTGTGGTTTTGGGACGGCACAATCGTTACCAAGAGTGTTCCAAAATAAGTGTTACATGTTATGTTCTGAAAACCAGTCCTAACTTGTAACAATAAATAATTAAAACTCATGTTTGGAACACAATGTTAAAGGTAGGGGCGGACGAGAGAAGACCGTTCCAAAGTGTGAGACAAAACGTGATGAAAAAATGACAGTTTGTAAATTTATTTGAAAATGAGGTACAATTTGGGACATCACAGTTCCAAAGCCCGATAAATATTCGGCCAAAAAACCCACACATGTGGCATCCCACTCTCCCATGTGGCATCGCAGTCTCCTACGTGGCATTTTATCAATCCCGAGGTCAGTGTCCACATTGGACCACATCAGCCCTAGGAGGAGCCTCTAGCAACTAAGACGGCCCAGGAGAAGGGAGACACCCCCAAAATCTAGGACTCTTAAACATAAACGGGCTCCCCGCAAAATAGGAGTCCTCGCACGAAAAGAGTCGTCCCCTAGGCAAAGACGTGTTGTTGTGGGCTGATCAGTTGAAAATAAGACCAAGTCAAGCCTTATTCACACAAATTTTGACTCTTTCTTCCGAGGATAAAGGAGATACATAGAATCCCAGTATAGGGGACGACTCTCTATTTATACAGGTTCAGTCCCTCTACAGGGACACTCTAGAATCTGGAAAATCACTAATATTCTTGCTTTAGCACTCAAATTGCACTCTGATCATAATTTCTCCTACGAATTTCTTCTTGATTTCTAATCACGACTATTTATTCCAAAATTTAAGACTAACTTGGGCATCGCTAACGTCTTTTTTACAAGTCCCCCTTGCTTCGACCCAAACTTTGAGCATAGTCCATATCAATTGGATTGTGCGTTTTTTGAACATATCACTGGTGTCTTCTGAGAAAAACTTGAGTTAAAGAGGTGAGTTACCATGAAAACCCCCAATAATCTCGCAAGCAAACAAAAAGTTGTGGAGGCAATTGGCAACAATCAGACTTTTTGCAAGTTGTTGCAGGAACATCCTTGACCACCGCTAGTGGGGCGATGGTCCCAGACCCCCCAGACCTGCTGACCTGCTAATTGAGTCTCCATGCCGTGGTCCCCCCTTCAAGATTTGTATTCGCTTCGGCCCAAACCTTGACCATACTTCATATCAATGGACCCTTGTATTTTTTGAACGCATCATATATAATAACATATTATAAGGGGATTGTAATAATTTCTCAATTTTTAACTTGAATTTAGCTCATACCTTTGATAAGCATAAAATTTTTATTTTGTGATTCACTTTTTATTAAAAAAAATATGATCTACATGTTAGTGAGTTATTACATTAGACCTTTTAATTCACTTCAACACATAAGCCATCAATTAATTAACTTGAGTTTTCATTGAGATAAAGTTTTATACTTTACAGTGTCATGTTGATCTAAAAATCAAACTAGGAACAATATACTTTGCAAGTTGCTATAAGCTTATAATATACCACTACTTCCTTTATATATATATATATATATATATATATATATGAGTAAATCCTAGAGGAGGAGTTCCTTTGTGGCAAGAGCTTAGGAGGTGCATCGGGCGAGGAAGGCGAGATAAGGCTGCCTTTATGCCCGTTTCTTCAGCAGAGAGTCTTCGGGAAAGGGGGAACCCCTGCCTTGCGAGGAGTCCTCCTAGAATGAGAAGTCTGATATCTGGAGGACACTTCCTCCCTTGGGCTGGGCTTGAAGAGGAGCAGTAGGACTTCAAGCTAGGCTTTCTACCGGGGTCGAGCTTGTGAGTTTCCTCCCTGACAGTTTTTGGGGTGGGGATCCCTTCCTTGGGCTGAACCTAGTGAGCTTTCCTTTTGGGTCTGGTTTTGAGGAGGCATGCTTCCTTTTTGGGCTTAGGACAATAATTCTGGGTTGCCTCTCTCTTGGGCTTGTGGACCTGACTTGGGTCTAGTGTCTCTTCTAGGGCCTGCCCATCACTTTCACTACTGATGGTAATGCTGATATATTTAGATTTAATTGAACTGAGTTATTTTGTTTGTCTTTTCATTTATAATAATCTTTACTTATCTTTTTTTGTCAAATCAATAAAATGATGTCCAGATTTTAAAAGTATTCTTAAATTAGTTTTTCTTTGTATCGTCTATTTTTCTTCCTCCACATTCCTTCACCTTCCCCACCCTTTTATGCACATTTGTTTCCTAGGAAGATGAACTATATAAATAAACAATACATTTAATTAATTCTTTATTTTTATTTTTATATAGGGATACATATATATAAAAGTTAATCTATCCATTCAAAACTATCATTTTGCCGCATTAAAAATGAAACTTTTGTTTGGTGTAAAAATTTCATTTATAGTATTATATATTATGAAAATTTTTATTTAATTTAAAAAAATGTTAATCAATTAATCATTAATCAAAATTAAAACCTAATGTTGATTCAATATTCAGTACAAAATAAAATTTCAATTTTGATATAATTCGATCGACTTGTTAAATTATGTACAATCCTGTTCAAGGAGGAAAGAAGCCCAAAAAGAAAAAAATTAAAAAAGAATTGTCAAATACAACCTAAAATGTAATTTTAAATAGTTGGAGGAGTAAAATGGTAAATAAGAATGGATCAAGTGTCAATGGAAGATTAATCCTAGGGCAAAAGTGCATTTTACAATACAATCCCAGAAAATTGAGAAATTGCACAAAGACCAACCCCAATTCATCTCTCTTTTCTTCTCTACACGTGCAATCGGTTCATCAATTTTACTCAACGATCGATGTCGAGTTTGATTTGATTCTCCTTTGATTGTCAATCGGAATGTCGAACCCTGATAATATTACCTTACCGCTCGTTTCGGCGCAAAGCACACCTATGGATCGGACCAAAATGGAAGGGATTCCGGAATGGTACAGCTCCGGGAGCGGCGGCTGCAGCGGGTTCTGGCGCCAGACAGCTCTGGTTGTACCTTCTGTTTTGTTGGTGTTGTACCTAGGGTTTCAGGCCAGGCGGAATGTGAGGAAGCTCAGCCACCGGAAGTCTTACGTGATGATTGCGTACTACGCTCTTCTATGGTTCACCACTCTTCTCAATTTGGCTTGGGCAATTCTTCAGGTGCAGTTTTCCGGATTCTTAGGTTACTTTAGGGAAGTTTGCTGGGATTTACTGTGTTTTGATGTCAAATTATATGATTTAGAAACCTGTCGAGCTAATGTTTTTTGACATTTTGTGGTCTGGTTATACGAATTCAGCTTTATTTTTTATTGCATTAAATATGATTTTGGTTGTTTTACTTGGACTGCATTCATAACAATGACAAAGTAATAATGATTGATTATGACAATTTAAATTTAGTTTTGCTAACTAGACGATTGATTTTAGTGTCAAGAGTAGTCTAATGAGTTTTTTTGCACAAATCTTAAATATCTCGAGATCAGGAAGTATTTTAAAGAAGTTAATATCTTGTCTAATGCATCTGAAATGATTGATATCATTATATTGGAGATTCTAATCATATAATTTCGCTGATATTGACTTGTTTCTATTACGAAACAGGCGTGGCAGTGTGCTCCTGGGAAGCCAATTGCTTGGAACCTGTTGTCATTATTCACAGAATGTGGATTGCTAACTTTAGAAATCAGCATACTAGCCTTCCTGCTCCAGGAAAATTATGCTAGTGGATTGGAAGCTCTAGCACACACTTTCATGGTTTCAGGGTCATTTGTTGCTATTGATATGCTTATTCAGGTAATGTCTTTTTACTTCTCTTAGGGTAAATACACTAACATATCAATATATAAAACTTCTAGACTCTCTCTGCTTCAGATGAAGTTTTACAATGTGTTTCATTTTTTATGCTCTTGTATTTCATGCCTCTTAGAATGAGTTCCTGACCATCATTGCAGCAATATACTAGCTTACAACATTAGAGTAGGCATGTCTTTGCTCATTGTAGGTTTCTTCAATTTTTGTAAAGGGTGCTTACTCTACTTGAGAGTGACATTCACATTTGAAACATCTTTTACAGTGATAGAACCAGAAGTTCTCAAGATAAGATGATGGAGAGAAAGAAATGCCTTTCCATCCTTACTGCGCATATTACATTGAGCGAAATTCTTCGCTACATTCCATAACTATTAGGACCCTATTGATTTGCAGAATGCAAATGAATAATCATTGAACCTAGTACTTCATCCAGTGTAAACTAGTGTTTCAACCTTTCTATTCTTTTGCATGGTTGCCAGCATGAAAGCAATGATTAATATTGCAACTCAGGTCACTGAAACCTAATTCCAAGCATGGAATGCTGTCGTTTTGCATTGCTTGTGAATGGGCTCCAATAAGTTCACGTCACCAGTTGTTCCCCATTCCATCCCATCATATTTCATAACCAAAACATCTTCCTCCATGTGTTAAAAGTATATTTTTTGTGCTCTTTAATTTGTAACATGCTATTTCTACTGTGGTTTATACTGTCAATCGATCTCTTCAATGTAGCCAGTCAACTTTCATAACCCTGTACTTTTCCTGTGGCGTTGCTTGTCACAATGTTGTTGGACTTCCATCCAATTTTTAGAAAATTAGTTATCTAAATAACAATTCCTTTCTTCGCCCATGTAAACTTTCTTTAACATTTCCTAGGTTTCCTTCTATCAACTTGTCCATTTGAAGTTATGCTACCGGCTGGAGCCCATCAGTTATTAACAAGAATGGTACTGCATATAAATTCAATAAATAATTCAGTGAAATACTCAGACTTATTGACATCTTATCAATATGGTATCAGCTTCATACAAAGTAAGGTCCTGCGATTGAATCTCACCAGCATCCATTTCTTGAGTTAGTATCGGAGAAACAGTATGACATGCAATTGAGGTGGCCTGCTGAAGACATTAACTAGTTATCTCCTAATAGCTGCAGTTTTATATGGTGGTTTTTCAGTGCATCTGCACCACAACTTTACAGAAGTTATTATCGCAGTGAGCAAAAATGATGAAGGGTGGAGAAAAGAATGTGAATATGACTTCAAACTGAGGATGAGTTATGAGACTATCTGAATAAAACCCACATGGACACAACATATCACAATGATGCAATAGTATCTTCTCCAATAACTCTCTGTTTAGTACCTCCTCCTCATCCAGGCTTGAAACGAGAAAATCCTACTCATTTTTGTTTAGTTTTAGGATTAAATATGGGATGATATAGAATTCATTTTCTGCATATCAATATCATTCTCTTTTCTTTCTTTTTCTTATTCTTGTGTTTTTTTCTTTTCCCTTGGTTGCTGAAAGGTAGTAATTATGTTTGTCCTGACAGTCAATTTTTGCATTTGGATTTGGGGTGCCTCTCTTCATTAATACCGATGCTACACATTGGGGAAAGTGGAGTGTATTGTTTGCTCATACGTTGGTGCTCACAGCAGTTTATAGCTACATATTATTTGTGCACTATTCAAAGTGGAAAGATAAGTTGCCACGTGAGTTTAAACTTCTCTACCATCAAGTTCTTTACTTCTCTCATTCTTCTTCCATTAGACTAACTTACTGTTCCTGGTCCAAAAATAAATTAATCAAAATGCAGCAAGGCCATCATTCTACAATTACGTGGTTGTCATGTTCATAGCAAATGTTCTGGGATTGTTTGCTACTGGACTTGCTGGCATTAGTTACAGTTTTGGCCTTTGGTATGTATTCTTTCTACAACCATACTTTATACAGATCCATCGTCTAATACTGTTAATCATGGCAGTTCAGCTCACGGAGTAGTTGTGGTCTTTCTGTCAGGTTGTACGACTTCATAGTCATCTGTCGTCACGCCCTTTACCTTCCCTTTCTGTATGTAACTTTTCTGGCCGACTTTTTCCAGGTAATTGTGTTTTGTTCTATAAGCAACTGAAAGCATGTTTTAGCTCTTCACAAATTAATTTTTTTTTACTGCACTCCAGGAGGAAGACTGGCTTTTGGACAATGCATATTATTCGGAGATGAAAGATGCGGGTTTTTTTGATACTGAATGGGATTAACATATGTACATTATTCATCAAATCGGAGTTTTTGGCTTTCGGATTAGGTTGTAAATTATAACTTTCCAGTACCTAGAAGTAGACTAACATGTAACATACGAGCGCTAACTGCAGTATTATTGTAAATTTCTGTAACATTTAAATGAATCTTGGATGTTACCTAGTGTTTTACATGTTGAAAGTGATATGTATCGTTCTCAGGGTTCATCACACAACGTGGGAGTGCACTGGCTTCTGGTTTCTGAGACACAGCCACGGGTACGAAGTGTTCTCATGAGAAATCGTTCCCATATGTCATATTATCTTTGCTGCAAGTTTTTGATTGTTAAATTAATAGTCAAACAATGGAACAATCAACTCTATTTACTTTAGTCCATGATGTCTTACTCAAATAATAAGACTAACTAATACTAGATATGCTAGAATGCTTTGGAGTGTTTGGGTTTTGATATGCGGATGGTCCCAGTCATCTTCCATGTCATGCAAGTTAATGCATGTCATCTCCCAGCTGTGGAACTTGGGGGTGGCAAACGAGTTGAGCCAGCTCGCCAGCTCGAGCTCGAGCTCAATCATCTCTGTTCATCACTCGCAAGCTTTTTTAATTTTAATTTTATTTTATTATATATATTTTTATTTTTAAAATTTCTATATATTTTTCATAATTAAAATTATTATTTAATATGACACATATAAATTTTATGTTATATTTTAATATATATTTGTATTGTGTTATACTTTTTTTAATTGATAGGTAATTCACTTCAATTTCTGAATTTTATATTTATATCAAGATGCATACTATGCATTCTGTAATTTATTTTATTACTTATAAATTTATGTCGAAATTGAGTGGTTCCTATGAATTAATCTAAAAATAATGATAATAATAGTAGAGATGTTGGCAAACCACACAATAATAGAAAATTGTAAGCTCTTGGTATGCATATACTATGAAAATCAAATGCATGTTTAATTAAATAATTGAAAGTTGTGCTGTATTAATTGTTAACATAGTGGATTTGTATTTTTGCATAAGGGATAGACATAGTGGATTTTTATTTTTGTGGTTGACGTAATTGATTAATACAACTTCAAAAAATCAAGTTTATATTGGGCATGAATTTCGATAAGATGGGAATTCAGATGTTGCCCCTCGACCAGCCACTAGTAGCTGACGCCTCAACTGAGGAGTCCACGCAGCAGCAAGACGAAGAAGCTACAGACCTTGAGCCAATCGACTAGCATTCCTCCCAGCCTTTAGATTAGAATTTTTTATGTTTTTGTTTTGAAATTTGAATGATGAACAATACATTGTATTTAAATTATTTTGACTAATTTTAATTTCTTTCATATGAAAAATATCGTCTTTTATTATATACAGTAAAATTTTGCTCAATAAAAAATATAAAAACAAAAATAGCATACCAATTCTTTTAAAAAATTAACTAAAACTAGGGACGAAATTTGAGACGACAGTCCATCCCAAATAATAATAATAAAAAAAACAGAAAGAAAGAAAACACGCTCCAAAGTCTGTCCCAACAACTGTTCAAAAATAATACGTCCGATTTAAAAGATACGTTTCAAACCTTTGGTAAGGCTTTCCCAAACTTTTATTTTAATTCTTCATCAAACGGACATTTTTTCGTCGCAATCCAACAATGAAATGCAACGACGAGTGATCTGTTCCAAATTCCGTCGCAATAAGTCATTTTTTTCTTGTAGTGAAACATCAATTATTTTGGACGATCGGACCAAGACGCAAGGTTTTTTCTCTAGTGAAATGGGTCGGACTTCAACACTTGGGCCCTTAAATGCTGTTTCTATTTCTAAAAGTCAAGAAATAGAACAGAGAAGGCTTGAAAAATTAAGGCGATTTCGATGTCGTTTTGGTTTGGAAGAATTTCTTTTTCCAGAGAAGAATGGTTTTGCAAATGGAAGAAGAGAAGACACGGGAGAGGAGAGAAGTAATCACTAGAAAAAAAATTAATAATTGGCTATAATATTAGTGACTGTAACTAAAAATTATGGTAAACGACTACTATTAACTATGATCAAATAAAATCGATTCAAAAACTAATTTTTCCAACCATGACAAAGTTAAGAGCCATGGCCAAAATATTTGATATGGCTAAAACCACCCTCGCAAAAATCAGAGTCAACAATCGTTGCGTGGCTATAATCAATAACTATTTGCTATGATTATTTGTTATTAATCATGACAATTAACCGTAATTACATGTTATAATCCTTCTAATGAATCTTCCAAACATTAAGGGGCAAACATGACTTTACCACCCTCAATATTTTATACACATATTTCAAAATATTTTTTATAAAAAAATAAATAAATTAATCAAGGATAGTATAGTAAATTCAAATCAAGGGATATTTATAATTTTTCAAACAATAATGGGGTATTTGTAGTTCAATTGAGCATGTTGTAATTTGCCCTTTACTTAATTTATTAAATTTTATTTTCTCTCTCTTTTCAACCTCCTATTCTCTTTGTCTCTCCCCTCAACTTTCACATTTTTTTTTTAATTTTTTCATTAATTTCTCATAATCTTTTTATTTATCCAATTAATATATTTTTACAATAATAATATTTTTCAAATTTTAAAGTAATAGTATGCCCATTTGAATATGTGATTTATACTAAAGCTCTATTTACAAAAAAATGATTGTGCCCAATCCATAATAATATTTTGTTCACTTAAAATAGGCAAGTCCAAAACTGTCACATTAAATCCCTCATATTACTACCCAAAATCAAGACTAAGCCACGATTGCTATCTAAATGACCCACTTGATTGGGATTAAAAATACGTTGCGCGTCTTATTCATAATGAAATGTCCAATTTATCCCTCAAGTACATTGATTTGATTAGTAGCTCTCTAATTTGGGTGCAATTTATGTTAAAACATATATTTATCACTATTTTAATCAAATAAAGTCTAATTACCCCTTTTGTAATACTAAGTGAACAAAAAGATAAATTTATTTTATTTACAAATTTCTTAAATTTTACCACATATTTACCCATTACACATTAATGCCATACAATAAGCTTGGCTTAAGTATATAAATATAGGGAAAAATGCAAGTAACTCTCTTGTGATATCATAAATGAGCAAATTATCCCTTATAAAAAAAATAAATAGCGATTTACCTCCCTAAATTTTTTAAAACACAATAATTTACTCCCCTGTGATTTTTAAAATGAAGCAATTTACCTCCCTATTTAAGAAGGTAAATTGCTTCATTTTAAAAAGTACAAGGAGGTAAATTGTTATATTTTTTTCACTGGAGATAATGTGCTCATTTTCAATATCACAGGGGTAAATTGCTATTCACCATTATACACACACATATATATATAGGCAAAATTGCAAAATTGGTACCGAAAATATGGGGGTGGCAGAATTGGGACCGTAGGTACAGGACTAGCAATTTTAGTCCTATAAGTATTGATTTTTTGGGCTTAGGGTTCCGACGCCCACTTGCGCAACTTAAACACGTAGGAGCTTGCGTGGCCAATAACGTGGCTTTAAGCGGGAAAAAGAGCTCCTCTTCCCTTGTTTTTCACCGTGTGTAAGAGCTCTCTCTTCTCTCTCATTTTTGCTGCTGCAAATGAAGTTGCAGATGAAGAAAAACGGAGAAAATGTCTTCTTTATCGTCGGGCAATTACTCTACCACTGTGGTAAACTGCTTTTGTGGCATTAGGGCTCCATTAAGAACCTCTTGGACCAATGACAATCCCAAAAGAAGGTTTTATTCTTGCGCAAATTATAAGGTAAGAATTGAAGTTTAAGTTTAAGTTTTGTAAATGTTGGCTTATTATTTGTTTAATTGCAGAGTGAAGGATGTTAATTTTTTACATGAGATGACCCACCTATGTGTGCTAGAGCTTTGTGTGTCATACCCGAGTTGCGTCGCAGGCTTCAAGCAATGGAAACCGAAGCAAAACAGCTAAAGAAGAAGGTATTTTGGCTTAAAGTTTGCTTGGTGGCGTCATGTTTTGTGTTGGTCGGTTTTTGGATGTAAACGGATGGTGGTCTTTGGATGAATTATTCGATGAATCGTTCCAGGTTGCTAGATCTGTAGGGACTTACATTATGTTGTTAGATATGGGTAAATATAAAATGGAGGAATTGTAATGGCATTTTGTGGCTTTGATAATGAAATTGAAAGCCTCAAATTTGAAGCTTTTGTGAATTGTGTTATGTTGTTAAAGAATTCTATCAATGAATTTTAAGAATGAAACTAAAAGCCTAAAATTGCAGTTGTTAATTAATTTAGTTATAGAATAAAAATAAAAATGAATTTTTAGTCATTTCTGCACCCTTTTCAGCCATTTATGTACCCTTTTCACCAATATAAGGAATTTTCAGCAATATTTCTGCACCCTTTTCAGCCTTTCTGCACCCTTTTCAGCCTTTCTGCACCCTTTTCAACAATATAAGAAATTTTACCAATATAACAAAAATGAAAACATTCATTTGTGCATCATTTTCATCATGTTAATAAGAAACATTCATTTCATAATAACATCAACAATTTACAACATTCTATCCACAATTTATAGCCTGTCTTTACAAAAAACATGAACATCCATTTACGACATTTCTTCAACAACAGCATATGCACAAAACCCCCTAATTCATAACATATGAAACCACAAAGGATTCCTTAAGTATCTTGAGATTACGAACAAAAAATGTTTCAATCAAAATAAAAAAGTTATTAAACAAAAGGTGAATTCCTCCCATCTTTCTTCTTGCCATTGTCTCTCTTGTCCTCCGAGTGTGATAACATATTGTTCAATGTACGCTGTCTACGCACACTTAAACCACAGATCGACAAACAACAAACAATCTTCATTGGAATCACAAAATTAAGAATAGTTTAATTCCTATGCAGTTCTTTTTTTCCCATGTAATCAATATAAAAATTTCAAATTCCTTCACATTGTATTCCAATTTCAGCAAAATTACGAATTTCTTATTCTAGTTGGGCCTGTATGCTCCTGATGCCCAAACACACACGCTGTATCAAGATAATAACAACACAACACAATGGGACCATAGTGTTGGAGATTTCGAAACAAAAACACAATGGACCACTTTTATTTTTTGGGACCACAAAAACCCCTAGATTTAACGCTAAAAATTAGATTTTCTGAAAACATAGTAAACTTACTATACAAAGGTGGAGGAAAATGGTTAAACTCAAGATCCCGAAGTGGCATTGCTTCAATCGGGTTTCTTCCTCCTCAATCGACGATCAGTTATTTGTGGGAGTTGAAAGAAGGATTTTTAGGGTTCTTTCGATTTGGGGATGAAATTTTACTATGTTTGTTTTAACAGCTTTTTTTTTAACTCCTCAGTTTTTTTACATTACCCACGTGTCAAGCCACGTGTGCTACTGACTGTGAATTTTCACCAAGTTGTCCTCTTTTTCCCGCCTAAAGCCACGTCATTCGCCACGCAAACTCCTACGTGTTTAAGTTGCGCACGTGAACATAGGAACCTTAAGCCCCAAATCTCTCCGCCGCGTTTTTGGGCAATTTTGGTCCCAAAAAATCAGTACTTACAGGACTAAAATTGTCAGTCATATACTTACAGTCTCAATTCTGCCACCCCTATACTTACGGGATTAATTTTGCAATTTTGTCTATATTATATATATATATATAAACCCACCCGACCAGTCACCTTCGTCCCACCCATAATCTGTATGCATATTCTCTTCTGCTTTTTCCTCTCTCTAACCACTAGCCAAATTCCATCTCTTCTCACTCATACTCACTCACTCTCTCATCATACCCACTCTGCAGTACGTATACCTTTTCCGATGGCTGCCTTTTTGCTTGCCTTCCTCCTCCTCGCCATGACCGCCCCTCACTCCAGTAAGCTTTTTTGTTTCTTCATCTTCAGCTTAATTTAAGCTGCTTGTGTGATTATATATGTATATCAGCTTATTATAATTCTCTTGTAGCTCCTAGCTTTTTCACACAGCTTACTCAAAATCACTTGCGACTGATGGAGATTTGTGGGTTGATCAGGTGGGACATGGTGTGTGTGCAAGGAGGGTTTGAGCGATGCAGCGTTGCAGAAGACACTGGACTATGCATGTGGAGCCGGGGCGGACTGCAACCCCATCCATCAAAGCGCGCCCTGTTTCAACCCGAATACTGTCCGCGCACACTGCAGTTACGCCGTCAACAGTTATTTCCAAAGATATCGGCAGGCTCCTATTGCCTGTGATTTCTCCGGCACTGCTTCCGTCGTCACATCCGACCCTAGTCAGTCATCACAACCATATATCTCTTTTTCTCCTTTCTTATCTCTCTCTCTCTCTTTTCCTTCTCTTTTCTCCGTATAAAATTATGATTAGTGTGATTAATTATCATAAATAAGAATTAAAAATAACCAAATAAATATAATACTGCAATAACTATTAATCGTTGTTTCTGGCCAGAATTATTGATTCACTTAAAATAATATAATTTTTCGTTATTGTTAATTAATTACTATAATTGTTTCAAAATTAAATCTATTGGGCCGTACAATGATTATTAGTTATTGCTAAAATATTAATTATCACTAAAAACTATGGCAAATATTTTGATTATAAATAAGTTTTCATATAGATTTTTATTTGGTCAAGGTAGATAGTATTGATTTGCTATAATTTTTTGAGCCGCACTGATTAGTATTATATACAAGGAATAATTATTTTTTTAATAGTTAGAACTAAATTCATGATGAATTTTATGGCCGTAGCTAAAACCGATGCAAATATTGATTAATATTGATTTAGTTTGATCATCGTATAAAGTATAAGTTTAGCATTATTTTTAATTAGTTGTAATCATATATAATATGATGAGAAATCAAATTCTTTATAATGAATGTAATATATAGGAAAAAAATTATATATTTTCCTACATGAAAAAAATTAAACAATATGAATTTTATAATAATGTAACATATATAGTATATTTTTTGTTATTGACATGACATAATTCTAATCGTGTGATATATTTACTATATAAAAAATTCTCATGTTTTCTTGGATGTGTTTAATTAATTATTTTGTTTATTATGTTGATTGAATTACAGGCACGGGTGGCTGTGTGTTCCCTGCTACTGCCAGGTAAGAATTTCGTTTTAATTACATATATAGTATTATTAGAATTATTAGACTCAGAACATTTATTTAGGGTCATGAAATGGTAAATATTATTTGTTAAAATATTGATTATGCTATTTAATATTTTAAGACATGATTTTTTAACATGGTATCGGGACGAGGGCAAATAAGAGATTTTTTGTTCGAATCTCTTTGCTACAAACGAATTGTTTCATGTATAAGGTTTGTATGTGAGGAGGGCGTGTTAAGATATTAAATATTAAATAATTCTCTTTTTTAATACGAGTAATGTGAAAAGTGTTAAGTATTATTCTGAATATATATTATCTTACATAAAAATTACGTCACAACAAATATTATTAAGGGAAAACTATAAAGTTAATCAAAATACTATATTATCATATTTTAGTGGGATTAAAAATTAAAAAATTAATCAAAACACTTTACACATTCGATATTAGTTCATCTTATCAATTTTGATCAATTATTTGTTTTATTTTTCTTATTTTTCATTCACTTAATTATAAAGAAATCTAATAAAAAAATTTATTTTTGCATACGCATTCAGTGTGCTTCAATTACTAGTAACTAATTGATGTCGGGTTAATATCATCAATAAGATGCCAAGAATTTTCTTCTTCTTTTTTCTTTAAACTTTAATTTTGAATTTTTCATTTAATTATATGAGTTTTACATTGATATTTCGTTAATATTTTTGCTATCTATTCTTTTTTGTTCTGAAAAAGAAAAACTTACTTTTAATCACTGAAAATTCTTGTATCTCCACTCGTGCAACTCAACGATGGTGGATTTCTTGTATAATGCATTTTCTTTCTGATTGATTGTGCGATAAAAATAGATTGATATATACAGAGTCAAAGTAACAAATATTTTGTGATGATATAAGTACATAGGAAAAAGTGCAAGCAATCCCTTTATGATATTGCAAATGAGCAAATTACCCCCTTATGAAAAAATAAATAGCGATTTACCTCCCTTTATTTTTTAAAATTCAATAATTTACCTCCCTTTATTTTTTAAAATACAATAATTTACCTCCCTATACTTTTTAAAATGAAACAATTTACCTCCTTACATTTTCATAAAGGGATAATGTGTTTATTTTCGTAATTGTCATATTCCTGACTCATTACCCACTCATTTGTTCCATAATCTCATCAACCAAATATGCAACTTACACCTTAAAGATGGTACAATAATTGGCCTTAAAGAATCCAAAGTACCTTTTAGAAGTTTGTTGTTTACACAAATAAGATGCAAAGAGTGCTATGTTATGTTGTCTCTACTACTTTATGAAAAACATTTGTCTCCCTTTTACTTACTTTTTTTGCAACCCCTTTTACTCTTTGGAGTATTTAAAATCGTCCCTACCCTAAACCTCAAAAAGTTGTGGTCCATATGCCAAGAACTTAATGACCGGACACCACTCTTGTTATTTGTGTTGTTTTATGAAAATTAGCAGTCGAGCGTAGGGGTGTAAATGAGTCGAGCTCGACAAAATTTTTTGATTTGAGCTCAAGCTCGATAAGTTCAAAATCTGGAGTTCGATCTCAAGCTTTTTTTATTTTTTATAATTAAAATAAAAATTATTTTAGAATATTTAATTGTATTATATTAATTGACAAGCCCAATTTGTTTTCACCAAAAATATATTCCTAATTTTCTTTTATTATTAGATAATTTAAAAAATCAATATTTACTATTGTACTAAGTGATGTCTTTTGGGTTAATAGGTTGGTGGGTTCCTACTTAATTTTTATAAGTGTTTATGAATTTTGGTTAAAATTAAATTAATTATGAGTATTTAAACATTCTTGCTTTTGCTAGAAAAGGCATTCCTCTTATTTTGCTTTTTGAAGTTCAGCTTTTCTCTAGCAAAAGCCGAAAGCACTAATATGGGTGCTTTTCCTAGCTTTTAGGATTTTATTAAATATTTAAAATTATTTTGTCAATTTTTTTCTCCACGCGCTATGTATATAAAAATTACATAATGTATTATATTTCAAAAAAAATTATACACATAATAAATGTATGTTAAATTAATTAAAAGATAAAATATAATTTGCAACAAAAAATTTGCTCGTTTTTTAAGCTAATAGCACCAACTAACTTTTAATGTGAGGCGTTGAATTATTCATGAGATGTTATAATTCTCATTTACAAATCCAAATAATCACATTGAAGGTGAGTACGACACATGAATGTCCTCGAATTTCATATGCAAATATATATGAGAATATATTCAAAATTTAGGAGATGTTTGAAACTTAGACTTTTTAAAGTAGTTTATAAGACATTTGAATGTTTGCAAGAGTTTCGTTGTTATAAAACGAGATTGATAAGTTGAGGCGATCAGGATGATAGGATCTTATAAATTATTTTTAAAAAAAAAAGTTAGAAGTTTTTTTGACTTATTTCTATAATTTTATGAAATATCTCTCCACTTTCCTTTTGATCGGTGCAGTGCCACCACCACTCCTGGAACCACAACGAATCCCAATGGCGGGTCGCCCCTTGTGACGACCCCTTCCACAAGCACAACGGGAGGGGCTAATACCGGCTTAGGCCCATCGGGAGTGAACAACGACAATAGCGTTGCTGTAATTCTAGTTCCCCGTTACATCGTATTCTGGTTTTCCGTGATCTTAGCCCTTCTTGGACATATGTTCCGGTGGACTTGAGAAAGATGGTGGGAATTGTTGGATGTATCAAGATTTTCATGATCAAATGGTGATATGGTGATTTGGAAACAACCTTTGGTTTTTGTTGATTTCTTCCCCATCTAAATATGGTGAAACATGATGGGCTTTTTCTTTGATTCCTCCTGGATATTGTAGTGTAGCAAGTAATGGCTATTTTGCCTTGGTACTATCCATCTCAAGGACCATAATGTACTTGCAACTTTAGGGTTATGGTGAATAGTCTTTCTTGTAACATAAATGTGGTCTCTCTCTCTCTCTCTCATTTAGTCTAATAACTATCCCTTTAACTATGGAGTATGACACATCTAGTCATGCATTTTTAGTAATTATAAATTTGGTCATGTAATTTACACCCTTCATACATTTGGTTTTGATTTTGACACATTTGATTTAGAGCATCACACATTCGATTTTGGGCCTCGTTCATGTGGTTTAAAGTTGACAAGTTGATCCTGAATTGTCAAACAGGATCATTCGTAAATTTTTGGCCCAAAATGTGTTGCCAGAAAAATATATGGCAATGATATGTCTTTCCACAACAACAAATATTGGTTGTAAATTTTGACGGAGAGCCAAATTTATAAGCACATGACTAAATGTGCGAGGTTTAAGAGCAAATGTGTGATGTTGGACTTTCATCATGGGCTGATGGGCTCGACTTGGACTTTGCAACCTCTTTTAGGCCAAGTACTTTTGAGCCATACACATCAAATACATATAACAAAACTTTTCGTAAAAAAAATATTTAATTGTTTAAATAATTTTACACACATCGAGTGTGCCATTTAACTCTAGTAAAAGATTAAGAGTAATAGTAAGTCGATAGTACCATTTACACCATCCATTTTTCTGTGTTTGGGGGTTTAGAAGAGTCGTTTGGCCGGATTGGATTTTTCATTTCAAGTTGTGTTGCATATTCTCTCTATTTAATATATACATTTCATATGTATACAATATTTTATTAAATATAATGTCATATTTATACACATGGCATACATATATTAAATGGAGTAGAAGATGCAGAATAATTTGGAATAAAAAATTCAATTCGGTGGTTTGGGTGTTTAGAAGAGTGGGAGAGTGGAAAGATAGAAAAACAAATAATTAATTAAATTAAATATGAAAACATAAAAATGCCAGACAAAAAAGGTAAGATACCAAAACAATGCTCTATTTTAATAATAAAAATAGTTGAATGTGATATATTCGATCCATGTGCACAAAAAATTTATAATAATTAAATATTATTTAATCAAACTTTTTACTGTAGGAAAATTAATAATGATAAAAAAGAAATTTGAAAGAGAATATTTGTAATTAGTAGGAGAAAGAAAAGATGACATATTAACTAAAAGTAAATAACTATTTAAAAAATAATTTTTACTACTTTGTATAACGGTGGAAATGTGGAAGTTCGTGAGTCGAGGAAAAAAAAAAGGAAAAAACAGACAAAAACTAAAGGAGACACCTAAAAAATATTCTCCCTTAATATACAGTATCTATCCCATATATCTACACCATATATTAAGTGAGTGCTCGATTTTGGTGTCTCGCTTAATATTGATCTGCCATTTATTTTTAAAATTTTAAACTAATTAATTATTTTTAACTTCTCTATTTATTGCTTGACTAACTTTTGTTTTTAGGTTAAAATAACAATTCTTTTTGAGGTTTGGCATAATTAAGAATACCCTTTGTTATTTAAAAAATTACGGATACTCCCCTGATGTTTCATGAAATTATGTAATCTTTGCGATGGAGGTATGGAATTGTCAACTTTGTCCTTACTGTATTTTTTTTTTAAGCAAAATAAAAAATTATAAAAAACATTGACGGGGTGGATGCAAAAATTTTTAAAATTATAAAAAAATATCCACTTAATCCATAAAAAAATAAAAAAAAATTAAAAATTTAAAAAATTATAATTCTTAATCCAAAAGGACATTTTGGTCAGTTCATCACTAAAAATAGATGAAACCTAACGAATTGGGTTAATTTGTTAGACGGTCATTAAAATCAAGGGGTTGGTAATTTTCAAATAATGAACGTATTTGTAATTATGTCAAACCTCAAAAAAAATGAAATTTACCCTTTTCTTTTTTCGGTTTCAAAGTACACATAGAAGATCAGAATAGATATTCTGCAACTTTAACTTTGTTCATACGTACAACTTTAAAACTACATGATGCAGAAACATTCTTATCGGAATCAGATTTGATCGAATCAAATCAATCATAAAGGAAGTGTAATACACTTGTTATATAATTGATTATTTTTTTTTTGAACTGTACATCAATTAATACAACAAATATATTAAAATTATCATATATCTAATTCAAATTCGATCAATTTAATTTAAGTTAAAATTTTAATTTTCACGATCCAAATATTCATTGTGATGATATATGTACGACTCTAAAGGTTTGTGGAAACTTACACCCTATTATGTATTACTTGACAAAACATTCAAACTTTCCATGTATTCCTATGGATGCTTTTTTACGTTGCAAAACATCACCATCAACTTTTTGAAAGAAAAGCAGGTGAGATTATATTTGATATGACCTTTTTTTTAGGGATAATTATATTTTCTTTTGTAATTTAATGTAATTTATACATAATTTTTTTAATTTAAAAAATTATATCTAACATCATTGAAATTTGTTTTTATTTAATAAATAAGTTTCTTTGTTAATTAAAAATTCATCAAAATTGTTTGTATTAACAAAAAAATCGAAAAAGAGCTTATATTTACCTCCAATTGACTTATTATTATCTTATTGCAGTTCAAATAAATATTTTTATGACCAAATTACTGCTGTACATCTTCAGGCATTAATGCATGTGAGGAGGTATATCTTCACCTTTATAAGGGTAGTTTAGTTCGAAAATAATTATTTGACCTTGAATAAGTCAGTAATAAGTCAATCAAATGGTAATCGTCAATTTTCATTCAGGTTTTTTGTTAATATCAGCAAATTCGGTGAATTATAACCAACGGGGTGACTTATTTGTTAGATGAAAGCAAACTTCAGGGATACTAGATGTAATTTTTCAAAGCACAAAGAATCTACGTGTAACGGCATCAAACCTCAGGGGGAGGAGTGTAATTTTTTGCCTTTCTTTTATGGAATTTTATTATAAATTTTGAAAAAATCATTTCATTATAGATTTTCGATCGAGAAATCAAACAGCGCACACCCCTAGATTCAAACGATAGCTGTTTTGACTCTTTTTTTATAAATAAATTATAATTTTTAACTATCTTGTCGTCTTTATACATTGTTTGTTTGACTTATACTGTCTGTTTTCATTTGAATTCTTCTTAAACGTCATTTCCTTTTCAAATACTTTCAATTTTTTTTTTCCTTCCCATTATTTTTTGCAGACTTACGTTTTCATTTTTTTACAACTTTCCAAAATTCTTGGAACACGTTTTTATATGATCATTTATTTGCATCACTTTTATTGTTGGTCAACTATCAGCCGTTCAATCCAAATATATTATTTCAATTAATTTTTCTTGACAATGCTATTTTTCTTCAATTAAAAAAGTAATTTTCTCTTTTAAAATAGTGATAAAGATTATTATGTTGTAATTAGTCGTAAATTTCTTTTAAAAATATAAAATAAGACTTTCTTCCTAAAATAATTTCAAAACTACACTTACACCCCTTCCATTCGACATTCCCTTAGTAATACATTTATACTTGTACGGAGGTAAAATATTATATATAAAGTCAAAAGAGTGCATGTATAATAAAATATTGATAGGATCGCATTTTGTGTTTATTTCATGTAATATTTTAAACTATTTTGTGACCAAGGTGTTTCTAATTAAATATTATTTTGCAGCATTAGGACAAATGAAATAAAAAATGAAGAAAAGCACCAAAATAGAAATTCGGATAAGACTCAAACTCAAATTTTGGCAAGAATTTGGAGCTGCTTGGACTACCTTTTGATGAATGAGGAGTTTAATTAGGGTTATAATTTTATTCTCATTAGTTTTTTAGTTCAATTAGGAATCTATCTTTAATCCTAGTAGAATTAGGTATCTAGTTACTATATATATGTGATGTAATTTACTTTAAGATATAGCTTTTGAACTCTTGAGATCTCCACGTTTTTACGATATTTTCTTACTTTGCTTTTCATGCGTTTTTCCATGAGCATGTCTAGCTAGTTCTTTCATTCCGGTTGAATACTTAAATCCAACGAGTTGTGGGATCTAATTTATACTTTCTACTTTTATTCATATTGGTATTTATGTTGCTCTCTGTGTTTTTATTACAAATAATCTAATTTATTGTCAAAAATATTGCCTAGCCAATTGAACTTGCAAATCCGTAATTGTTTGTTTAGTTCAATAACTAGTGGTAACATAGCATAATTGATTATGTAGAAGTTTTCGATTATGTTGTGGGGAATGCACAATCTAACTTAAATAAATCCTCGTAGGAATTTATTGGTTAGAATTGGGCCTTTCTAGTTCTTAACGCTGTCGGTAAATTAAATCTTGAGCACGTTCCTAAGGTTGTTTACTAATTAGGGATTTAGTCAACGGACGTTCCTTAACTATCCACAAGGTAAGGTCGTTAGGTCGTACCAATGGCCATAATCAATTTATCTATCATGAATGATTGTTATCTTTGCATCAATGATCGACCGTGGAATTAAGCATGATCCTGTCTTTACCTGGAATACTTTTCTCTTATATTTATCTCTTCTAATTTTATTAGCTTTTTAGCTTAATTTAGTTTTTATTTTTTATTCTTCTTCACAATCATAAACCCCCTAATTATTCTTATTTTTGAAAGAATTAATTTAAGTCCAATCCCTGTGGATTCGATCCTACTCACACTTCTACAAAACTGTTCGTAAGAATTATTTTTGGTGGATTCGACACTCATAAAATATTATCATCGAATTATAGTAAATGGATAAAAAGTAGTTGTTCATGAATGAAAAAAATAGTCAGTTTTTTGTACTATTTTTTTACTTCTTATATAGGGTAATGTGAACGACATTATTACATATGTTCCTTGCAATACTAGTAAAGTACTTGAATAAGACATTTTCAAGAAATAGACACAACAATAATGTTAATCTCGCCCCATATATAAGAAGTAAAAAAAAGTACCAAAAAATTACTGATTTTCTCATTCATTAACGACTACTTTCTATATAATGGCTACAATTTATGAAAAATATGTTTTTACAGTTACACCATTTTTACTTTATATATATTACAGGAAAAATATTAAAAACTTATATAATCTTTTTGCGAGCATAAATATTTTTCGTCCAAATCCGAACGAAAGTGGTCAGTTATAAAAAAAAATTATAATTTTAAAACTTTTTTGAAGAAAATTAAATAAACCCGATTATTAATATTTTTTGTTTTATAAGTTGTGATGATAATACTGTAAAAAAATTTTTTTTTTTTATTTTTTTCAATATTATGTGAAACTTTATGCAAAAATAAACACTGATGTCATTTATTCTATTATTGTCTAAGACTTATTTCTAGCAAAAGTGATTATTTTTTATCAAATTCATTGCAAAAAGCAACAGAAGAAAGTGGTCTGAGTCTCATCCACGCCTTGTCCTTTTCCACACACACTCACCTGCCTCTCACTCTCACTCACACACGATTCAACTCTCTCTCTCTCGACTACACGCAGTTCTGTAGTGGTGGTGTGCGTTTGAAGAATTGTTATTAAACAACAGACGCAAAAAATATAGGTATTGATTTCCGAGAAAAACAGCACCACGCATTCTTGCTCTCCAACATCTCAGGCCCACCACATGGTGAGAATCCCCAACATAAACACTTAATGCTGCTTTATTTTTGTGTTCACTTTCTTGGGTTTTTGTTTTTTCTCACTAAAAAATGATCATGTTGCTAAAATCGTAATGCACGTTGTTATATATAAATTAGTTATATTTTTACAGGAACTATATTTGTAGAACTTCTGAATGTGGTGCGCGTGCGTGTGTTGATTTCAATGGGATATTTGTTGAGTTTTGTTATTGGAGAACGTAAAGGGCGAAATGGTGACATGGTTTTGTTCTATAAATTTGATGGATTCTTGAGAAGTCGATGTCTTTGAGTTTGTGCAAGTTCTGGGATGGGGAACTAAAGCGTGGTTTTGGAGCTTTTCTTGTTGAAGAATTTAAATTGATGAAAAATAATGAAGACATGATTTTCTTTTTCATTTAATAATGTTGAAATGATTTGGTACTTGAGAACATAATGGTAGTACAACTTTTTTTTTTTGCTTTTGGTAATTAAGAAATCATTCAGTATCAAGATCAAGAATAAGCTTATACAGTAATGGTTTTTCAGTTGAATTTAAAGATGTTGCTATTTTTTCTTTTTGATATATGTACAAATAAATAGATATACATGCACAATTTTGGTTTTTTCTTGATATACACACAAAGAGGTCTTGGTTCGAGTGGTACGAATGTAAAGAAAATGTGGGCATGTAAATGACATTCTCATCTCCTCTAGACTGTACAGACAACTAGTATGGGTTCCTAAGGAGCCAAAATATTCTGTTTGTGTGACTTTACTATACTTACTTTATAGTTTCTATTGGTCTTCAGAAATTTCTTTCATTTCCTTCATTGTTTAAGAAATATTATAAAAATATATATATATATATATTTTATTATATCCGGGGACCTCCAATTTTGTTCCCATGTCGGGTTTACAGTAGTATAGATAAAAATCACACAATTGATTTGTCTATGGGGTATAAGTAAGAGTACGTCAGAGAAGTATATATGACAATGCTTCGTATGGGCTACATCTTTTGCCAAAGCAATGACATGTGATCAAGTGATACAGTACTACTTATCTTTAACATATTATTATTGCCTTTGCATGAACCAGCAATACTATAATAATTGAACACTTGGAATAACTACTACAAGATCTGCAAGAAGCTGAAGTTGCTCTCATTTGAAAGCATATACATGTAACAAAAGTCTCGAACATGGCCCTGACGTGCAAGTGCGTTCTTTATTGAAGTGAAATGTGCAGAATTCTTTTTCACATATTGATGGTTGGAGACTTGATTCCAAAATCTCTCATTTGTCCTAGTTATCAAACTATATGAAAAAACCAACTAATGGCTAAAAAAAGCTACTTCTAATATTTTGACATGTCATTATCTTATTCTAAAGGGCACTTGTGTGTCTTAACTTCAGGGCTTTGTTTCTGCCCGCATGCATGCTTGTGGTTCACCTAGCTGAAGAAGTTCCCATCAGATTTTCCTCAATAGCTGCTACTAAAGCTTGCATGCATTTATTATGTTTTCCTTTGAGTTTGTAACTCTGATGCCAAAGTGCTAGGGGTGTCATATATATCTCCTTATTGGCATATCTCGTACACCCTCCTTAGCAAGGAACTTAAAATTAGTTAAGAGTAGCAAAGAGCCATAGTTCAAGTGGAACATCTACAGTAAGGTATTATCTTGTTTAAAAACATGATGGATGCTAAATATACTTCTGGGGGTGTGCTGAATATTTTGGCTGATTATCGTAACCACGTTAAAGTGAATTTTTAAGTATTAATGCTTTATGAATAATTCAGGCTGCATTATGATTTCTTTATGAATTCGGCAAAAAGTTTAGCTACTAATAAACTGTAAGGTGAGATTTTCTGGATCTTATTATTTGCCATGTCATGACCAATTTTAACCTAAATGTATAGAAGCTTAAAAGGTGAATTAACACTCATTTCCACAACCAAATTGCTGCTTGCTCAATTACATTTTTCTTGCATCAATCTTTCTGTGTGAAGCTTCTGTAGGTAAGTTTTGTTCCCTATAGTTGGGCAATACAATTTTTGTTAAAGACAACAAATTATGTCTGTAAGACTTATTAGCTAGTTTAGTTGCTAAGGTAGATTATCAATGCTAGTTTAGTGATCAAATTTACACTGGATTCAGTTTCCAGATTAAGTTGGTATAACTTATGAGCCTAGCGGACAAACTTTCTAGAAATAAGGAGTGGGACTTTGCTAGATTCTTATTTCACCTCCTATTCCTCATGTTTATCACTGGAAGTCCGTTGAAGATCCAAGCTCAAAAACACGAGGGTTGCGCTTGTTGCAATGACTTTTGATTTATCAAAATAACATGCTTAGATTATTTGATATTGAGTGTGAGCCTCACACCTGAAGCAATGACTGAAATGTTGAACTATTCTTTCTTACTTCTTTGCTACACTTCTCAACATGTAGTTCAGCTGATAATGCTGCTAGTGGCCTTTGAATCCCTAAAAGACAAAAAAAAGGAAGAGGTGATCCTTTCTAGGCACAGTTATCTATTCAGAATCTTTTGAAATCCTTATGATAAAGTTGATCGTATCCCATTAGACTGTGTGGCACCTGCTGCTTATGCTGCTTATCTGTCATCAAAGAGATCATTTCTTCCATCCTCCACCAGAAGTATAAGGGGAAAGTGAAACTGAATTGATGTGGTCCGTGCTGTTATAATGTTTCCATCATCTCTTTTATGTGCCTCCTTCAAGTGCTTGCTAATCTCCTTTTTGTTCAAAGGAAAAGTAGTAAGGGAAATTTTAACTTGCTAAAATTATTTTGTTTGACCCCCTTAAAAATTGTGCCTTTTCTCTTATAGGAACTTATTGGTTTCCCTATGCACCATTATCATGGGATTTTCCTCTTTAGCTACTTAAAGGTTTCATGCTTCGTTCCTATTTTCTCTACATCATTTTAATTGCTTCACCTTGCAGTAAGGTAGCAGCAGATGCAGAAATAGGAATTATTTACATGAAAAGGAACTTGTTTGTTAATGTTTATTGGTTACTTTTACTTCCATTTGCATTTAAGTTTATTTGAAAACTCGTTAAGTGATTCAGTGAAGAGCATATGGATTGGCTTCTATGGTGGATCTTTAAGTTTTTTCTGAAACTGTAGTGCTGCCAGATTCTTGATATTTTCAAAGTGTATTTTTTCAGTTTCCAGGAAATCTCCTCAAGATATCTGAATTACCAAGACTGCCCAGAGTTCGGTATTCAGCTTCTATACTTAAGAGAGTTGAGAAGGAAAATCAGCTTTCTAACATTTATGTTCATGAATTCGGATTACCAGATTTATCATTTGAGTATATTTCTTGTAATTCAGAGAGCTGAAAAAGAAATAAGTTTCTAACATTTATATTCATGAATTTGGATGACAATGTTTCTAATTTCAGTTGCTTTCTTATGATAAACGTGGATAGTTTTGTTAGGCCATTCTTACACGCAAGGTTTGGTCTATTGCACTAGCTATTCATTATGTTTCATCATGTTGATCCTCATAAATGGAACAGAAAAGTTTGTCTGTTCCTGTACTATAAGAATGTGTCACCAACCCTCAATTTTCTCTCTCATATGCATCTCACTTGCACTTCCGATTTATTTCCTTCGGTTTATCAATTATTGCATTTGATATTAATTGCTTTAATTCATCTACTTTTTCATGCATAGTAATGCTATTAGATTCTAAAGTAGTTCCTTTTTGTTGTTCTCAAACCTTTTAATTGGTTAAGCTCTGTGCTAATTGTTTCATAATCATGCTAAGAACATTGTTTCACTGCTGCATAATCTAATTCAGTAGAATGTGGAACAGTCATGCATGGAAAATGAATATCTTATACTTATTGCACGTCTTTCTATTTGCAGGAGGGCCCTTGTGATATCTGTGGTGATGTTGGGGTTGCTGATGCATTAGTTACTTGCTGTCAATGTAAAATAAATTGTGAGCATATGTAAGAACTATGCAACTCTTCTGTTGCTCAATAGCTCGTTGTATTTTTATGTATTTTTCTGTGTATATTTTCGAATTTTGGGTGGTTGGTAGCAAAAGGAAAGCAGGGTTGGAGGGACTCTGGTGGCAAATGGTCAGGAAGCTATTTGCTTGTTTTAGTAATCTGGTGGACTTGAGTCTTAATAAGCTTGCTATTTGTCTGAAATTGAATTCTGCAACTTGTTTATCTTTTACAATAGAGTTGTTATCTTATCCTGATAATAGGTATTGCATGAGAACCCCTCTAGAGGAGCACATAGACGACTGGCATTGCGAAGAATGTGAATCTAGCTCTAAAGCAAAGTCACTTGCATCTTGTCCGATTGGAGAGTTTCCCAGCGTGTCAAAATCAACTAACTCTGTGGAAGCACAGAAGGGTGGTTTGCTGTGTGGAGGGAGTAGAAAATTGCTTAACCAATCTAGGAAGGGTTCTGTTGATTGGGAAAAGAAAGTGGCAACTGGGAAGACTAAATACATCTGTGTCAAAGAAGCTATCAAGCTCTCAGCAGGAGAAAAGAAATATTTGGCCCCTTCAAATATTACTTGTCACTCAAAGCCCCCAGGGCCTCGGATTGGGGTAAATAAATTGGAGAGAACACTGAGCAGGCCCAGAACTACACCCTTATGTTTCTCCTCTGAGCAGGATCTTGCTTCAGGTGGTTTAGCGCAATCAAAGCCTCAAAGGCCTGGCAACATGGAGATCTATGAAGGGCAAGTACAAAAATCCAAGAAACTCTCAGGTGATCACTTTTCTGTCTGTTTTCCATAGGGCTTCTGAAATAAATAGACATACTTGCACCTGATTTATTTGGTTTCTTAAAGCCTGCTTTGATTTGTAATAAGGTTCATCAAAATCTTAAATAAGGACATTATGCATAGGTGATCTATTGCAACTGGTGTTATCGCTGTGCAAAATGGATGAATATATGATATCACAAAAATAGAATAAGGAAAGAAAAAAGGAAATGCGCACAGGCTATATGTTTGTGTAAAATGTAAAATTTATTGAAGATATTTGGATTTCCTCTTGTTTCTTATGAGACGCTTGTTGAATACCAACAAGTAAAGCATGATGAGTTCATGCTCTAAGTCACTTAATTTACTAGAGGTGGTTGGTGCTCCGACTCTCCAGTTGTCCCGTGGCAATCTGAATGAAGGAGCACTACTCTGAAATAATCCATAATCTTAATTGGCACTCAAAATTTCTTTAAATCCTTTGTCCAAAGTCTCAAGAAAGTCGTTGGTTGTGATGGTTTGAATGGGGGAATGTAGTGCATATGATGGTGAGGAAGATGATTAGATAGGATTGCTAAAATGGATGGGAGAATTTATACAAGCAACGGAGGGGAATAAAAATAAAATGTTTAGGAGGGAAAAAGAAGAAATTTATGGTTTTGTATGGAAAGGAGATAAATACTAATTCTAGTGACATGTAAGTTCATTACCTCTTATATATTTAAAGTCCTATGAACTTTTGTAATTTGATCTCATTTAAGTATCATGTTTGAAATATATTACATCCGTGTAAAAGTTCAATATGGTTTCATCAGAATTGCAAAGATCGGTAGGCAGCTTCCAACCTTCTCGAGCACCTATGAACAAACACATACAGAAGGAGCTGCCAACAAATGTTCAATTGCCTCAAACCAAGGCAAGAAGTTCAATGCATAAGCCCTTATCTGCTCCATCTCCATCGCAGAATGCATCACTAGTTACCATTTCAGGCAAGGGCAGTATCCACTCATTTGCTTCACAAGTCTGCATGCTTTCTATATATTTATTTATGGTTGCTGTTAAATTCTCCAATGATTCCACCCTCCAAAGTTCATATATGCTGCTAAATTTTGATATCATTAGATGACTAGGATATAAAATTCAGAGAATTCATGTCTTTCTGATAAATTTAGAATATATATTCTCAAATATTCTTTTAGAAAATTCACTTGAAAAATACAAATACCTTAGTAAACAAACATTCTATATTTAATATATATGCTAATATAAGTTACTTTTCAATTTAAAAACCAAAAAGTTAGGCTGCTATAAAAGAGGAATGCATTTAATTTCTGTGGACTTATGTATATATATCCTCATAAACACGTAGTCGTGGCCCATTCAATATTAAGAATGTAGGTTGAACTAACACCCAGTTTTAGATCAAAATTATTTAATTTTTGTGTACATTTTAACTAATTTCTTTTCAAATAGTAGTTGAAAGTTAATTTATATCACGCTAATTCTTTAATTAAGATGAGAATTTTGAAAAAAATAAAGTTCAGTTTACGAAATAAACTCTAACTTTTTGACATACTGAAAGTAACAAGAGCAGTATAGACGATGTTTATCTATGGTTGAGTGCCAATTTTTCTTCTTCTTCTTTTTTTTTTTTCACTTTTAAGAAAACATATACACCTTTTGGTATTTTTTTTTACAATGAACAAATTTCTATCATACCCTGTTGAAAAGATTGAATCTCATATATTATTTGTTCCTAGTATATCATGATGAGCAAAAAATCATATGACACGCAATAATTACATTTTGAATTACTTTTTAGTCTATCATACTACAAAAGTATTTTCTGTATAGGATAAGCAGTTTAATTGATTCTCATCTGTCTTTGAACTCCTTTTACTCTTCAAAATATTTTTTTTTACATGAAAATTCGTTAGTTGATTTTATTTTGTCTTTTAACCTATTTTAACATGACGATCTAACTAATTCTCATTTAAATCTATACTAGGAAGGTTCTCAATGTATTAAATCTTTTCAATTTTCATGACTTTTTTTAGTTATTTCATGTCATATTATAACATACTTTTTATCAACATTGTGTTATATTATGAATATAATATAGAAAGAAATTAATATGAGTAAATAAGTATAATGGAAAAGATAATTAATTGAAGTAGAATGAACAATGTAACAATAATTAATAGAAATAAGTATATATTTTATATTTTTTTTCCTTAAAAATAACAATATTACAGGATTAATTTAATCAAATCAAAAAATGAAAGAATTTTTTAGGGACATTTATACTTTTATAAATGCTAATAATAGTAAAATTTACGGGCATTGCACTTGAGTATAAATCTTTATAAAAAGATTGAATTATATACATTACCAAAAATGAATAATTTAATAAATTAAGAAATATCTTAATATTTATGACAATAGATGATACAAATAATAACAAAGAAACCATATATGTAAATATTTTTAATTGTACTTTTATTTCTTTTTATAATACTCATAGAAATAGTTTGAATTTTGGTAATGCATGTACAACATACATAATTTTATTAACAATTAATACTAATTAAAAATGTATGTACTGAAAAATACTTACATTTATTTTAATATTTCAAATTTATCTAGGCACAAAAATATTATATCCATATACATATGCTTCTTTGACATTTATACTTGCTTTACAATAATTTTTCTTTACTCAAATTATAAATTTTCTTTAGTAGATACATTTTACTTTTAATTTAATTGAGAAAATAAAAATGTATCATTGCAATCTCTATTATCTAAATAATATAAAATAGTAGTATCATTTTGAAATGCAAAAGTTATGCATCCTATCGCAATGAACAAAAAATCTCCATGGCGGTAAAATTTCTTTTTGTAAAAATTTTATATTATATTGTCAAATGCATATCCTAATATATCCTATTTATATTTTTATTTTGATATCCAATATTCAACATTTTATTAAATTATATTATATTTTTGAAGAATTAACTATTCATGATAACACGAACATGAGTTTAATTCTTATAAAAATTTAGGCCTATTTTTGTTTATCCTTTTAAGTTGGTCTTGTTTCTAAAAATTGCATCTTCATTGTAACTTAAACAAAAAGATGTGAAATTGTTTTTCCCCATCTTTATATTTATTATTATGGACCAATTTGTTGATAGATTGCAACAAAATCTGATATAAAAATAAAGAAATACAGAGATCATGATATCTTGATTGGAGATAGCAAAACATATGCAAAATATTTAAACTCTTGAAAAGATTTACTTAATCTTGTTAGTTGAATTTAGTTAGACATTATTTAATATGTCTAATTCTTTTTGTAATATTTGAAAATACAAATTTTAGAATAATGCTATAAGTTTATTATAGTATATACACACACTATACATGTTTATGAAATAAATATAACCATTATAACAAAGTAACTAATCATTGAGAAGAGGATCTTGGAAGGAGTTGTTTTTATAGAAAACATAAGTGTATGCATGATAAGCGAGAGATATAGAGGTACAGTGTAATTAAAAAAATTAACTGCCTCTGGACTATGGAATGTTTTAAAGGAAAATCATATATAGATTTTAGCAGCCAAATAAAGAAAATGTTTACAATGTTATATATCTACTGCACAATTATTCGTACAATATGCTCATCGGCTTTTAGATTTTCCTGAATTGTAAGGAATGGGAAATGCTCAATGCTAGTCCCACCATCCACTGTCATCTGGGTAATTTATATGTTGAAAATGTGCATAATATTGTAAGACAAATCAATCCATCAGAAGAGGACAAAATGCAAAAATATATAAATGAGTGCACTTTGAGGACTATGCAGGAACTGGAGAAGATCATGTGACTTATGTATAAATGGCAGATTAAAGAATGATTCGAAGTACAGATCAATATCTGCATAAAAGTCATCCTTATCTTGTAGTTTGAAGTGTCACTGCCTGTACTGTAAAAGCATCAAAATTTGGTGACTGTTGCCAGCAGATCCATCTCATGAAATTTATGATGTTTAGTACTCAGTAGTAATCTTGTTTATAGGTGGTAATCGTCTCACTGCTGTTGAGCTGCGGACTTGTAATGCAGAGAATGTGAATAACAATCTTTTGCCTGATTTAGAGAAACGTTCAGTAACTCCTGCTTTGGATGCTGTCTGGAAGTAAGTTTCTGAATCTTTGTACTACACTTTTCATTGGGCAAGAGAAGCAAATGCTGATGTCAAAGCATTTCTCTTTTTCTTACTTGTTCTCTTGTCCGTAAGCGTGCATGAACACATAATGAAATCATAGTTTCCCCATTGGGAAAAGGTATATGGATCAAGTGGAGAAAGGAATTGAATTGCACAAAACCTAGTGCAGGTAAGATAAATATGTCCATTTGATCTTCATTACATATTAGTTTGGAAGCATGAAGACAAAAGCGGATCCAGGAATTAGCAGCTTGATCGTTATGGTTCACTTGACACTGAGGAGAGTTATGTGGTTTCACTGAGCTCCACGCTCAAGCTAGATGGTTGTCCCTTGCTATTGATTTTTGGATGGTGCATTAAAGGCATTCGTCAACTTTCAGATTCATAGATACTATCAGTTAGTGAAATATTTTGTTGACCACAAGATTGCTTCTAGATATCCAACAACATTCTATTTAACTATGAATTTATTATGGTATGCATTCTTTACAATATTATGTTACAGAAAAGTTTTTCGTGCATAACTTTTTCTTTTTCATTTTCTAGGGGAAGCTTCAGGATCCACGATGATCATAGACATCGGGTACTGAATCCTCAAATTCATGCTCATCCTGCTACCCGAGTTCGTAGAAAGATCCATGAATTTTCAAAGCAAATGCCTAAAGTACTTCATTTTCATTTGGTTCCCTACAAAAAATTCTGGATCAATTTATTCCAGGATTATATTCCAGATGAAAGGGACATTGGATTGTATTTCTTTCCGGGTGACAGTGAGAGGTGTTTCTCCATTTTGTATTCATTGATTATAGCAGAACACCTAATCTCTCGCAGTTCATTAGTGCAATTTCTAGATATTAATACACTTTCCGCCTCTTCCTTTACAGATATGAGGACTATGCCTTCCTCCTGGACTACATTAGTTTCCGAAACTTGGCATTGAGGAAACAGATTGCGGATGTTGAGCTTCTGGTTTTTCCCTCCAGACTTCTGCCTGCCAATTGTCAATGTGAGGCCTTATGTTCCTCATATGTTAGTCTTTATGGTTTTTATGGAAATGGTAGCCTACTGCTGTTCAATTAGTGCTATCTTCATTCTTATATTTCTTCTAGGTTGTGGCATGATATTGCCAAGTCATATTTGGCTGCAACATTTGAACATTAACCTATCTTCTTTGCTTTCACCGGATTCTTTACCAAGGATGTAATATCATGTTCTCTTTTGTCTGTGTAGTCTGGCGGAGGTGAAAATGTAAATGAAAGAAAGTCACTTGAGGGGTTTCTTGTTCATTCCATTGTGGGCCTCAAAGTTATACTATTTTTTTTCTGTGTGGATGCGAGCAATGCAATTTTGTTTCTTGGAAATAATTAAGGGACATAATCAAGAACGTCGAATTTTATCAAGCACTAAACAGATGATCTTTATATCTCTTTGGCTAATTACCATTGTGAATGTCATATTTGTTGCCAAATGTTTGAGAACTTCTACATTAGCCATTAATTTTTTCATTTTCGGATGTTTTACAGGTTGGAACGGGAAGCGCTTCCTTTGGGGAGTATTTCATCGTCTGAAACAAGATACCTCTGCCCGCCTAGACAATAGGGAAATAAAACTGTCCGTGCAACCATCTAGTCACAATCCGAAGTCTGATATGGAGGAGGTTGACATGGACATTGACATGGTTGGTGGCATTAACGTAGGAAGAATCGATGTTCCAGTTCATGAGCGACCTCTTAGAGAGAAACATATACCCTCTAGACAAGAATCTCTGTCTGCTTCTATCTCCGGACGTGCTTTTGATCCGGTGACCATGCCTCCACTAAATGTCGTGGAGCCGTGTCCCGCCATTCCTCCTGGATTTGGGGAGGTGTTTAGGCTCAGAGTCCAGGATTCCTCCTTATCTCTGGTCAAGAACGTAGAAGTTCATGAAGGGAAAAGCAAAGAACAAGACGATCATCATAGTCTTTATTCTTCTTCTGCAGAGGTGAAATCTAAAAATGTGTGTGATTGAGAATTGATTCTTAGATGTTAGACATGGAAACCCCATAGATATTTGCTTCGCTTGTACAGCTAAGAATTCAGATATTGACGCACTAGCATTCACGTACACGTGATGTGTGAACAAATAAAAAAAATTATAATAAAAATATTAATATGAATTAATCAATGTGTTTAAATTAATATATAAATTTACATGCAGTACTTGCGGGCATAATATTTATTTTACTTATAATATTTTTTAAGTTTTAAATAAGCATAAAATTAGTTTTACTCGTAAAAAAAAAGAAAATTCTTTAATTCTAATTCATTTGTTGAATTAAATTCATGATTTGTGACATCGCATAACTATTGAAACATAAGATTGATTAATTATAAATATTGTAACAAATTATACATATGTTTTTTTGTCTGCATTGAAAGAAAATTAATTATATTAAGAAAAAATAAAATATTATAACTGTGGTAATGATAATTTTAATACTATAATTGTGTAAAAGAAAAAATAAAATTATGTAAATATGAATACATTTCCAAAAGAACAATGTGTTTTTTTAAAATTGATTCTATACCACTTGGATGTGATATTCATTAAATTCTCTTATGCGCTTCTTAATAATAAGCCAAAACATATTTATTAGAAAAAGTGCTTTGATTATAAAGAGGTGTAACAAACTTTGATAAGTTCATATTGAAACAAAGTACTTTAATTCAATTTTTTTCGTACTTTCAATTCAATAAAAATATACATGATTAACAAAATAGATTTATTAGTGTAAATAATATTTTTGTTACAATATTCTATGAAATATAATTAATAAAAATTATTAAAAATATTGTCTAATTAATATATCCTTAATAAATTTGAAATTAGTTGATTAAAGAGAAGTCTAATTAATATACTTGTGAGAGAGAGAGAGAGGGAGACGTGGGGTAGAGAAAGAGGAGTGATGTGGGGGTATTTTGGTAGTTTAATAAATTGGTAAGAAAACTACTTTGATGTATAAAATTTCTATTTTTGACCTTTATAAATTAAGTTTGAAAGTTATACTTCTATAACTTTGAAACTTAAGTTTGAACTTGCACTATCGATATTGTTTTTCGTTGTTTCTCTTGATGATCTCTTACATAATTTCTTCTCGACCACTGGTAATTTCTCATTAATTCTAACCATAGTCCCATTTTCATAATTAATATTGTCCAATAACAATTTGTTATGCCACTTACAATTGGATTCTTAAGCCACGAGGGCGTCTCAACCCCCTCAATGCAAAAAATGACCATTAACACACCTCGTGTAACTAGTCCTACAAGGATTCTTATGGCAATTGACCGACTTCCTGCTTTGCAGTGGCCTAAAGTTTCTAAGGAAGGTCCTCAACTCCCAAAATCTAAATACTTCTACAGGTACCATAGAGAGTATGGGCATGATACCAATCGCTGCTATTAGTTTAGGCAAGAGATAAAAAGACTCATTCAAGCTGGCTACCTAAAAGACTATGTGGATAAAGACAAAAAACATGAACAGAAAGAAGAATGTTCCCATCACCACAATTTCCATAGGACTGAGCAATAAACAAGGATCCTCGTTAAAGGGAACATAAAAAGAAGGAAGCTCCAGATGGAGAAATGAGCCTGGAGGATATCAACGCTAAAGGAATAATACATATGATAGCAGGAGGACCCACAGACAGGGACTTAAGACGAGCTAAAGGCGCCCATGCAAGGGCTACCAGAACCGTAATGGAGATAGATGACAAGGCCCCAATAGGGGGACCAATGATCCATTTTGGTCCCGCTGACGCCTTGGGAGTACATTTACCTCATCTTGTTATTTCTGCCACAGTAGCTAATTATATTGTTCAACTTATCTTTATGGATTCAGGTAGCTCCACAGATGTCCTATGGTACAAGGTATTTCAACAGATGGAGGACATCCTGCTAGAGCCCGTGGATACTTTGTAGTATGACTTTGCAAGAGATGTCGTATACTTGTTGGGACAAACTTCACTTGTCCTTTCGTTGGGCACGAAGCCCACTAGGAGGAACCTTATGGTTCGCTTCCTAGTTGTGGATACTATCAGCATATAACCTGATTTTAGGACGGTATGCTCTAAACACCTTTCACACAGTTGTTTCTACATACCCTATGAAGCTGAAATTTCCTGTTGGAGACAAGGTGGAAGAAGTCAAGGGTGATCAATACACAACACGAAAATGCTACGTGGAAGTAATAAAAAGCAGCAGAAAGATGGAGGTGGACCCTCCCAACAAGGAAACCAGTCAAGGTTTTATCCAATAGGATGATCAGAAGGGCGTTGTTCCCACTAGTCTCCAACCGGATGAAAAACTACTAAGTATACAGCTGGTACCTAGAGAGCCAAATAGGATCACCAAGATCGGTTTCCAGATGAGTCCAGAACTAGTAGGATAATTAATCATCTTTTTTACAGCAAAACATTGAAGTTTTTGCTTGGACCGCCAGTGATCTCGTAGGGATTGATCCTAATAGCTATACATAGTCTGAACTTAGGTCTAGCCTCCCCCTCGGCAGCTGAGTTTTGCACTAGCAGGACAATTAACCATCTTTTTACAACAGAATGTTAACGTCTTTGCTTGGACAGCTAGCAACCTCGTGGGTATTGATTCTAGTATAGTTGTACACAGTCTAAACCTAGATCCAACCTTCCCTCAGTAAAGCAAAAGAAGAGGCATTTTGGGCCTAAGAAAGATAAAAGCATACAGAAAGAGGTAAGTAAGTTGTTGTTAGTTGGATATATCAAGGAAATCCAGTTCCCAGAGTGGTTATTCAAAGTGGTTCTAGTACCCAAATCAGGTAACAAGTGGCGCATGTGTGTTGACTTTCGAGATGTCAACAAAGCATGTCCAAAGATTTCTACCTTTTACCTCACATAGACCAGCTGGTGGATTCCACTTCTGGCCATAAATTATTAAGTCTAATGGATACTTCGCAGGTTTGTCACCAGATAATGCTTAACCCTAATGACCAAAAGCGAGTTACCTTCATCACATCAGGGGGAATCTATTGCTATGTTGTTATACTTTTTGGGTTACAAATGCAAGTGCTACATATCAATGTTTAGTGGACCATATGTTTTGAGAACAACTAGGATGTAACATGGAGGTATATGTCAATGACATGCTGGTGAAGAGCCGGCTGGTGGAGCAACACCCTGTATCTCTACTTAGCAGTAGAACAGCAGGCAGTTAGCTCTGTGCTCATCAAAGAGGAGAAAGGTCACCAAATGACAGTCTATTAGGTAAGCAAAGTATTGCATGGGGCCAAACAATGGTACTTTGAGGTAAAGCTAAAACCTCAGGAAGAATGATCAAGTGGATTATCGAGATCAGTGAGTATGATATTTCTTATCAGCCCAGGTCAGTTGTAAAAGCTCAAGCTTTGGGTGAATTCATAAATGAGCCACGCTCGTGGATGAGGACGAAGGAAACTGGTTGTTGAATGCGGATGACTCTTCCACTCTTACTGGCAGTAGAGTTGGAGTGGTGCTCACCGGCCGGGAAGGTGATGAACTAGAATATGCTCTGCGTTTCTACTTTAAAGCCTTAAATAATAAGGCCGAATATGAAGCTCTAATTGCAGGTATAAGGATGGCTTTGGATGCAGGAGCTAAGAGTTTAATCACCTACTCCGATTCCCAGCTGGTGACAAATCAGTTGGAGGGTAAATATGAAATTAAGGAAGACAGGATGAAAGAGTACCTTTAGGAAATAGATGAGCCTATTAGTCGGTTGAAGAACTTTCAGCTGCACCAAATCCTGCGGACAGGAAACACTAAAGCGGACTATTTAGCCGATTAGCTAGCTCCCTGGTAGATTGTAACATTCGCACTGTTACTGTAAGAACCCTTGTTAAAAATTCCCTTGAAAGTGACATAACTATCGTGCAGATCGAAATGGATTGGAACAAACCCCTTTTAGACTACCTCATAGAAGGTCCTTCTTGTTGATGAAATAGATGCAGCCCGATTAAAGAGCAGGGCAACCAAGTTTTCTTTATTAGAGGTATCCTATATAAGCGTAATTTCACTCAACCTTATCTCTGATGCTTGTCAACAGAGGAAGGTAGGAACATATTACAGGAAATACATGAAGGAGTTTGTGGATCTCACATAGGTGGCGCGACTTTGGCAAACAAAACTCTACGAGTAGGAAACCATAAGCATGCCCCACTAATCCACGTTCCAGTTGAACCTTTCAAGGCCATATTAGCACCTTGCCCATTCTCTCAATGGAGAATAGACATAGTTGGACCTTTCTCCACTGCACCAAGATAGCGAAAATTCTTTCTCGCAGCAGTAGACTACTTCAGCAAGTGGGTGGAGTCGAAATCTCTAGCCCGGATCACTTAATATGAAGTGATAAAATTCCTTTGGAAAAATATAATTTGCAGGTATAGCTTACCTCGCGTTATTATTTCTAACAATAATCGTCAATTTTAGGGCTGGAAGATTCAAGATTGGTGTGCCGATCGGGGCATCCAACAATGCTTCACATCCGTAACCTATCCTCAAGCTAACGAGCAGGTTGAGTTCAATTGTATCCTAATTCAAGGGATCAAGACAAAGTTAGAGCAAGCAAGTGAACAATGGGTAGAGGCACTGCCTGGCATGCTGTGGTCATACAAAATTACTCCTTGTTCCACTATAGGAGAAACTCCTTTCAATCTAGTATACGAATCAGAGGTAGTTATCTCGGTTAAAGCTGAGCTGGAAACCTTCAGGATCCAGAATTATGAACTAGGAAAACAATGACAACTTACTTCAAACTAATCTGACCTGATAGACAAAGTGCTAGAAGATGCTTGTGCCCGCAGGAAAAGGTACAAATAGAGAGTACTCAATGCTTATAATCGACAAGTACTTAGAAGAAGAGAATTCCATGTGGGAGATTTGGTATTGCGACGATCTAGCGCTCTTGGGTCAGTTGGGAAGCTAGCACCCAAGGAGACGCTGAAATTCCTTGGACTTCTCGAAATCTACTAGCCGGCTGGCCCATAGCTCATAAAATTTCTACTTTTCCTCCTCAGTATATGGTAGTCCTGAAGCTTTAACACCGCCTGCTCCAAACGATCATGAAGACTCAATATTTCAGACTTAAAATGAACAATGTCGGCCTCATGCTTGCGCTCTTTCTCCTGTAACTCCTTCTCTAGCTCTTCCACTTTGCTCTAGGTCTCCTCCACAACAGGCCCTCCATACTCTAACAGGTTCCCAATCAATAGGACAGTTTGCAAGTTAAATAGACCCATCAAGTCAGCATATATTGAAATTAAACTTTCTTACTCCTCACCTTACTAGCATATGAGACCAACGAATTCATGACTTGATCGTGATGAAAAGTCTCCAGGAAGGTCCTGGGGGAGCAAGGAGTCCCTTCAAAATATCAATAGCCCGCTCTCACCCTCATCTTTCAGCAGGTAGGAGATCATTAAAGCTGAGTTTTCTCTCTTTTTATTTGCATGGTTGAGGAACGGAGAGTGCCAGCGCGAGTAGAAGGCTTGGCGTAGGAGGAGCAAAGGAGCCTGATTTCTTATCAGGGGGCGACATGGGTTCTACTTGACGTTTTTCCTTAGGATCACCAATGGAAGCCGAACTTGTAGGAGTCGAGGAAGGACTTTTAGATGATGAACTCTTGGATGAAGAACCAATCCCAATTTTCTTTCCCTCGCCCGAAGCCTTGTCCTGCAACAACTTGTTGAACATGTTGACTACAGGAAACGTAGGATATTAGTACAATATAATGCAAATTGAAAAAGCATATAAATGAAAAATCAGGAATATAAGAGGATTATACCAGCAGTAGTATGCAGAACAACCTCTTTGGGACTCAGAGCGTAATGAAAGAGAAGAGCCGAATGAACAAGCTCACGGTGGTAATAATGGAAAGTGTTTAAGCATTCTAATAAAGCTTGGAAAGCAACAAGACACTTGCGAGTGGAATACTTAGGAAAACCGGGAGCAACTGGAACCCATTCTATAAGAAAAGACCACGAGGTGAAATTAAGTGGCAAAATGTGTCTCACCTAAATTGCTCACTAAAATATAAAATCCGGCAAGGATGTTGAAAGCTTTGGGAACGAGTTGGTTCAGGGGGATCTTGAATAGACACTTCAATAAAGAAGGATAGTATAGGAAATCATAATCCAGCCTCCAGCTGGGCTACATAGAAGCTTACGAAAATCAGGAGGAGAGAGCGCTCAGATGGAGCAGGGACCTAAATCAGAAAATCATCAGGTATCCTGAACCTAGCTCTATTCATACCTAAATCTTCCTCCTTTATGCAGGAGGGAAAAACCCTATAGGATGCAGCACCAGACGCGACCACTATGTCCTTGGTTTTCCTTCTCTCTGACTCTTCCCTAGATATGTGTTTTCTACTACTCTCTTCTTTCTCACCTCTTTCCTCTTGGTGGTTGGATTGGAATTAATAGAGAGGGCTTCCACGCCCCCCTAAAAAATGATTAAAAATTTTCAAAAAGAATAAGAAACTTACCTATAGATGAAGGCACTGCAAGATGGTAACGGGAAGAAGAGAGCTTATGAAATCAAAGGAATAGAGATTACCCTAACTTCAGATACAGGAAAAAGGAGAAACTTTCTTTTTACCTTAGAATGAGAATGGTAAAAATAAAAACATAAGGAAAATCCTTTATATATGATTTCTTATGAATAGTCCTTCTACTTAAGGACTCAAGCAGACTGCTATCTTCTCCCACTAACTGTGCGAGCTTCCAAGGAAGTTTGAAAATAAGACTCTTCTCCTTCTCTTTTTGCAATCATTATCATTAAAAGCTATCTCCTCTTTTGCAGGTGTAAATTAAAAATTTGAAATCATACTTCCACATGAAAAAGGAGGAAACTCGATAAGCTCTATCTGCCCCACTGATAAGTAGGGAGAAATATCTCTCTTATTTGCAGGATATCTTACCCACTCTAGCAATCCAAACCTACAACTTGCAATCGGGGGGGGGGGGGGGGGAGTGATGATGCCCCTAAAATTATCGGGCTAAGCCCACAAGCTAGGCGTATTAGCCCATCCGACTAAGAGTCCAGCTGACTCATGAATAGGATGGATAAAGCCCATTAGTAAGACGGAAAAAATCCATCACCAGGGAAGAGACGCCCACAGGCTTACCTGCTACTTTAGTAAGATGGTAGACCAAAGAAATAAACTCATTTCAGTCGGACACGTCATCATAAAGCTGGGAGGACATATTATATGGCTTGTTGACACATTTGTACATGTCATCCTAAAAGATCTCCAGGGAGTTCCAAGTAAATAGGTGACAAACTAGCTGGGAAATCTACAAATAAAAAACTCCCAAATTTTAGGCAGACTTGACCGAGTTTAGTCCAGCTCACGTATTTCAGTCAATATTTATTGAAATTACCAATAGTTTGTTGCAGATGATAGCCAACTTAAAGACTTTTCTAATGATGTATAGAGATCTCAGTATTGACCCCCTATCCAAATATGTACAAGCCTATAAATAGAGGCTTGTGCAGGCTTCTGGTAACAACACACTTATTCTCAAATTCTCAATTTCCTGCACTACTCTCTCTCGGTCCCTAGGCTATTTCAGCTTACAATTTGCACTCTACACGAATATTCATCATTTTTAATTATATCTCACCATTATTTTCATTTATCTCAAGTTTTCTTTTTATTTTTATTTAATCCATTACTGACTTAAGCATCGAAGTGCTAACCTCTCTTTTACAGGACTAGTCCTTCAATAACCTTAGGATTTTCTTAAAGATCCTTCGACTTTGTTGCTGTGGCCAAATTTCTGGTATGCATCAGATAAAATTCCATAGTTATTCTCGATTGACTTATTATTGATTATAGCAGTTCAAATAAAATTTTTATCATGAAATTCCCCTTATGCATCTTTATCATGCATGTGAGGAGGTATAACTTCATCGTTATAAAGGTAGTTTAGAAAAAAAAAAAAAATTGACCTACAATAAGTCAAACAATCAAATTTTATTAAGTTTTTTTTAATATCAATAAATTTAGTAAATTTAACTAATGAATGAACCTATTTGTTAGACTAATAGAAACTTTAAAGATACTAAATATAATTTTTTAATCGATATGAAATATTTATGGTATTACACCGAACCTAAAAAAAAAAAAGTATAATTATTCCTTAATTATTCTACGGGTCCTTTTTAGGGGAAGCCCCTTCTAATTGACAAGCTTAATCTGATACTATAATTACACAGAAATGGGATATTTTTGTAAAATTGCAATTACTAAGCTCTCATTATACGTAGCATCGTCAAGAATTGGTCCGGAGACAAGAATTCAGCGTCTCCTGTCACATAACGTAGCAAACAATCCAGCATCAGAGCACCGTTCAAGCAATGCTATTAGCAGCAATAGATCCTTCTCAATCCACTCTTTGATTTTCGTAATTCTGATAGCCAATGGATTTCTGGCAGAGAGCTCGCAGCTTCGCGGAGGAAGCCGCCAAGAAATCGCAGGAGCTGACCCAGGGCATCGCCTCGGCCAACCTCTCTGGCGTCGTATTGGAGGCCTCTAAGCGCTCCAAGGAGTTGGCTGCCGAGGCGTCCAAGAAGTCCAAGGAACTCGCCGCCGAGGCTCTCAAGCGTGCCGATCAGATCACCGCTCAAATTCCGCCCGCGGCCGTCGCGCTGACTAATCTCGTCGATGCGGCTGCTCAGAAGGGCGGCATTGAGGCGGCTGATCTCGAGAAGTACGGGATTACGGATGACTTGAGGGAGTTTGTCAAAGGAATTACCATGAATACTTTCCAGGATTTCCCGCTTGAAGGTGTTGTACTCTAATATATTACTGCTTGATTTTGTTTATCTGCTTTCTGATTGGGTTAATTGTTTCTTCATTCGGCGAATGTGGCTTGTTTGTTTGTTTTCAAGTTGACCCAATGACACAATTATTGATGCTTGTTGGTACTCGGTAGGTCAGCAGTCAGCTTATACTGGTATTTCCCGCTTGAAGATGTTGTACTACAATGTACAACTACTTGATCTGTCTGCCTTTAGTTCAAATATCTCAGTGTTGATAAATTTATTTATGATGGCGATGGGAATAGACTAGCTAGTAAATTTAATTTGCGCAGTGAATAAGTTGTGTTGGTGGTGTTGTTACAAATAGTTGTTAAGACCTTTTGAAAGAGGATGCAGATGTGCTGCTTTTTGTGCTGGATTCAATCTAACTGATAGGAGAAAACACAAATGTCAAAATGGGAGGCAATTTGAATATGTATATCACCAAAAGAGCACTGATAGAGATTTTGAAGATGCTTCCTTTGCCTGGTCATGTGAGGTTGATGCTGATTTCATTTGTTGTAGTAATGGGTGGGAAAACATTCTTTGTATTACTCAAGTTTCACTTTAGCCACCAAAAAAACTCTATAATTCTGGGTAGCATCTTTCATCACCCAAGTGCAGGGGAAGAAGGCGATTATTTTCATTCAACTTTCACTTTAGTGACTGAAAGAGCACTCATGTTACAGAAGTAGCTTGGTTCATAAGCTAAGTTCAGCAAAAGTGTCACTTCTTAGGCTAAATTTTACTGGAAAGACTTCGGGCAGAAGGCTAGCACATGATGTAGAAATGAGAGGATTCTGGTGATGCAAGTGGGGTCATGTAATTCAGTTTTTCTTCTGGAATTATAACCAAAACAAATTTCTTATGGTTTAGCTTAACTTTTGCAAACAATAAGAAATTTTATCTAAAATATGATTAGTTGAGATGATATTGTAAGATTAATGCACTATATACCATTGATTTAGCTCAACTTTACTAGCACTAAGAATTTCATTTAAATACCATGATCTCAGATGATCCTTTGAGGTTAATCATTAAGATAAGACTCATGGTTTTTATAATTCATAGCTAAGTATGCATGGAAGAGCTCGCATTTTAACTTGCACCTGAGACATGGAAAACTCAGCCTCTAGCTTTCTTGAAGAAGGTGAGCAATTAAGTTCCTTATTTAAGTCAAAAGTCTTCAGTACTGAATAATCCAAGATATGTGCATCAAATCACTATATTATGCAGCTTCTTCAGAACTACTAGCAAAAAAGGTACTTGAGACATCATCTATATGTGGATCAGGAAACAGTCTTACTGTGAATGGGATAGTTGCTTTTGGTTTATTAGTCTACATAGTTCCTGTCTGTATTTATGGATCTCATGTGGAACACTAAAAGATCTTTTCTTTTATTTAGTTTGTGCATTGAATTTTTGATTAATGGAACTTCTACATTATAGCACCACCATATTGGAGTTTCAGCATATAGCTATCTCATTTATTTAAAATGGGAGGAAAAGAATTTACTCACAACTTAGAGAAAGGAGAAAAGAGAAAGAAAAGAAAAGACAAAGAGAAAAGAACGAATTTTATGCAAGGATCAAACAAATACAACATACTCTCAATTCCATAGGATAATAAACTCTTCCAAAAAAATACTGCATATGTAAATTTATGCACTTAACAGGCTTTTCCTTGTTAGATCGAGGAATAGGACTCTGGAGTAGGGTACTAATTAGTCATCTAGGAGTTGCCTAGATAACGGAGCACTCTATTTAAAACTGAAATAGAAGTATAATCTTACACTCACTTTCATAATTGAACGTTACTCTTGCTCCGAAAAATGACTAGTGTACTCTATTTTGCATGTGTTTTTGTTTCAAGTTTTTTGATGGGCCAACGGTATTGTTATAGTTAGAAAATTTGTGTTTATGTTTTGTGCTACTTTTCAATGCAGTTTTGTTATTATCAGATTCGTAGTTACTTTTATGCTGGAATATGCCTAAACATAAAGTCGTTTTCCAGTTTCTATTCATGCATTTCTAATTCTGATGCAAAAACTTATGTCAACCAGCAATTCTTATGTGCAGACGACTCAGAGGTGTCTGACATTCCTGCGGTTTCAAATGTTCGACAGGATCTCACGGAGTGGCAAGAAAAGCATGCGAAGCTTGTGCTCTCGACAGTGAAGGTTAGTATCATTTGTGATCCCAAGGTATATATTTCCAGCCAGAAACCTTCATGAGGTGCTGGACAATTATTCTCATGTTTCTCCGTACAGTCAGATACAAGTTCAATTATAGCATGCCACCTGTGTTTCAATGTCATCATATTGCCTGATGTAGCAGAACTTGGATTATGTGGTTCAGATAGTCCGTGTCTTTTACTTGCTACCTTAACTAAGAAGAGCTAAAAAATTTTCGGCCTGAGTCGAGCCGGCTTGAGCTTGAGCTCGAGCCTAAGTATTTGTGTTTGAAAGCTCACGAGCTTTTTTCTATTTTTAAACATTTATATAATTTTTTGTATTTTTTAAGCATTTTTATATATTTAACTACATAATCAATATTATATCAAATTCATATTCAAAATTCATAATATATTATAATTTTATTTATTCAATATGTCATATTTTAATTTTAGATAATAATCAAATATGCTATTTTTATTTATATTATCAAATATCTATCTAAACAATCTTAATCAATAATTTAGTTTTTGATAATTTTGTTTTGTAAATAATTATTTAATATAATGCATATGAATTTCGTTGTTATATTTTATTATCAGTTTTTAACCTCTTGTACTTTTGTAAATTAATTAGTTCAAACAATTAACTTATAATGTTTTATATTTATTTATAAATATATATCTGTACAAAGATACATACTATGTAATATTTCTCTTTTACTGCTTGTAAACTTATATTGAAATTTGATGATCCCCATGAATTAATCTAATGATACTAATAACAATGATATTTACTTATTTTTATTGGTATTGCACTATATATATATATATATCTAAAATGAGATCAATCACTACGTGGTCTAAACCTTTTTTTTCTTTTAAGAATTGAAAGATATAAAAATTAAAATTGCTATCATCATATTTTAAAAATGTATTTTCATGACCATTGTCATTAATTTTACTTTTAGAAAATAACTTATGTTTATCTATTTTAGTAAAATTAATATATTAAGTCATTTCAATTACTAAAAAAACTATTTTTGACAAATATATTTTTAAAATACATATTATAAGTATTATTAAATTCTTTTAATAATTTATTAATATTTCTTTATTTGGTACATATATATAACTATACAAAATTATGTGAAAGTATTTAGTTAATTTAATGTATATTTTCTATACTTTTACTAATTATGTTACTATATGTATAATAAAGATATTATAAAATCATATATTCATAATATTAGATTAAAATATTGTAGCATATGTTTCTGTAACACCTTTTATAATTAATATTTAATATTATATATATTAATAATATATTTTTATTAACAAAACTAAAAAATAAAATATGAGCAATGAGAATAGGCATTTCAGTCTCTCTTCACCAAAGACTCCTGGAACCATAAAAATTGATTCATTTGAAAGATAGTGAAGATACTAAAACTATCACTTTTAATGCCTGTCTTCTTTCTCGCACCTTGCAACATATTATGCACCTTTGCACCTGTACCAGTAGTTGAAATCACTAGAACCTTCCAGATGCCATCATGAATTCTACACATAAAAAAGTATGGCCAACATGACCTACCCTTCCACCACCAACCGCTTTCCATATCTATCCATACCACCATCGAAAATCATGGAGTTCTTCATATATGATAGTAATAGACTTCAACCATTATGGATTCCTCATCCAATGCTGGCTGGCTATGGGAACCTCCATGCTCAATACTCAGAAAGTATCACAGAAAAGACAACCTGATGAAGGGGATAATGCAGGTGTAAAAAGAGCAATGAAGAGTCGGGTTTCGTTATTTCAAATATACTTTGTAAGTGACAAGCTACCATGCTCCTTTTCTTGAACTTGGGCCTGGTTTGGCTGTAAATGAAGTGTAGCATGGCGTTTGTGATTTTTGGAAGTAGCAGTGATGGTTATATACATGTGGTTATTGCTATGTCACATATTGGTGAAAAGTAGCTATCTTCCGCTAGCAATGGCTCAATTCTATTTCTTGCCTGAGATTGAAGTCGGTCATCGATGAGTGGACTGTTTGTGGTTTCAGCTGGTTGGCTTTTTTCAATTCACCATATATGGGTGGAAATGGTGATGACTGTGATAATGGCTATAACAGTAATGATGCAGTGGACGTGCTAGTATTGGTATGTTATAAAATATTCCTTGTCAGAGTTGAAATATGGCTTGGTTATGTTGGACAACCTTGGGACTAGTCTTCAGTTGTTGCTATTTTGATGGGAAAATACTCAAGAGTTAACGCAATTAAGAGAATATATTTGACCATTTCCATATTCTGGTGGACTGGATCAAGCGTGGTTCCCTGAATCCGCGGGACTTATAAGTTTTAGTTGATGCTTCTGCCTGAAGGATTGATTGGGATTTGATGATTTATGTTGATAGGACTAATGCTAGCTCGTTCCATATATTGAACAAAGGTCCAAATTGCTGAAGACAAAGGCAACAAGGATAGATCACAAGGCATCTTACTTGGGATTTGAATGCATTGTGATGAAAGGAGCTCTAAGCTTGTCCCTTTATAATCTATCTCCAACATATTGATAGATGAAGTACAGTATTTTATACTCATAATCCTTGAGGGATTGTAGATTCTTCTGGAGAAAAAATAATTTTCTCACAGAGGATAATTGCTTGACATGGAAAATCGTGGTCTCTCAAGGAAATCTAGAAATTGCATGATTTCCGACAAAGTATAGCTGCTTTGAACTAAAGATACTTGAATAATTTGGTTTATAGCTAGCCAACTATAATAAACTTGTTAAAATCTGGGGTGGTGACTATAAGAGCATGGTGAGAGCTTCTATTGCCAAACCCATCCCCTCGTCATATTTGCTTTTTGTTGAGCTTTGTTTATCAGCATCACTTTGTCATTTAGTTATTGAACTACTCTAAGGCGTTATTTCATATTTCTTCGAAGCTGTGATAGTGGCACTGGTTCCAGTTATGTTCGTTATTGTGGTACCAAATACGGGATATATTGAGAATATTGTGGGGGCAATTTTATAATATTCCATTTCTGATATCACCCACGTCTCTTTGAATATAAGACGTACTGCCATTTCATTAAACATATATATTGATCTGCGGTGATTAATAAGTTTAGAAAGATCTTGCATAATCATCAAGACAACCTTGGAACACACTAACACACACAACAGAGACTAATCTTATCATTTTGGCCTTTCAATAAGAATGAACATTATGAGCTTGCAAAGGCTTATGTCCTAGAATTAGGTAACTGTATTAATATTTTTCATCTCTTCAGGAAATCTCAAAGCTAAGGTATCAGTTATGCCCACGTGTGATGAAAGAGAGGAAGTTTTGGAGGATCTACTTCATCCTGGTTAACAGTCATGTTGCACCGTAAGTAATTCACTCCGGCAGTAGAGTTTTTAGTTCCAAATTTTTTGGTGTCATTTATATTAAAATCCTAATGTCTAATTCTAATTTGATTTTTCAGATAATTTAATGAAATAGCTGTTCGTATACTTAATTAGTTTTATGTCTTGTATTCTTTCTCATCTCTATATCTTGGTCTAAGATTAGAATTGTGATTCTGAACGTGTTACTGATAATTTTGCAGCTGAATTAGGTGCCTTTGGTGTCCTTGCCACTTTTGTATTTGATGATGAATGATGCCTTGTTTCTTGCTTAACTAAGCTTCTTTAAGCCGGAACTCAATATGGTTCTAAATGATGGTTTGCTGGATTTATCAACCTATGTTAGGTTAATGATAAATTTTATTCAGTCTTATGACAGTCCAAAACTGAAATTATAAAACAATTTCAAGAGTGTAGTTTGGGGGGTCAGTCAGAAATTCATGCACATTGGGAACTGATGTGAAAGCTTGTGAATTATCTGTTATCTTCTCAAATTATACTAAACTGTTTTTGTTCCTTGAACATGTTTTGGTGAAACTGTTCGCCAGAAAGTTCAACCTTTTTCCTTCAGAGTCTCCTAGTTTTAGATATTACATAATATTTGGATTTACTTCTTTTACATTGCACTCTAAAAGAGAATCAGTTATACAATTCCAAATCACATTTCAAGTCGGTCTGATGTGTACACTTTATGTTGTTGATAAAGGCCACATAAAGATTCTCTACTCAACTGAATATACATAAAAATTCCTTTCCTTCTAGAACATGGTCCTTTTTGATGTTTAAATAACAATGAAAATTGTTCAAATTAAGTTTATTGCTGGAAAATTTCAATGACAGATATACAAAGAAGTCAATATTTCAGTAATTAAGTGATATATATTTAGGAGAATTATCCTGTGTGCTAGTTGTTGAACTAATCAAATGGAAATAATAATGCATAAAGAAACAAATGCTACAAATTGGGAAAATGGAGCAGTGTTAATTTGGCTACATGCCTAAAAATCCAATCTATTAATAAATATAAATGTTGTAACCAAATTGATAAATGAATTTGCAATTAGTCATTTCTATTGCTTCATTAGAATTATGTGTGGTGTTAAATTCTCTTCATTTAATACTAGCCTAGTCTTATCTCAGAAATTATTTAGCATGGGCCCTAAGACTTATTAGGTCAATCTGGTGAGTTGAATCATTGCACATGAAACCTCCTTCACTCTAATGGAATTCTAGCGTTTTCTATTACCTGGACGTAAACAAATGTTCTCTTTGTAAATTAGGTTTGCCAATCATGTTATCGAAAAGGAACTGTGTTGAAATGTTCTTTTTAGTTGTTATGCAAACGAGAACAGTTAGACAGCCTTGAATATATCATTAAGTTGGATATGTTCCCACCATTTGCTAATTCCATTTTGTTTTATGTTTGGATGCATCTTGACTCATCTATACCAAAGAATTTGCTTTGGTATTTTTACTGAATCCTTCTGATTAATTTTGTTTCAATTTTTTTGTTGGCTAATTTTCAGTAAGAACCTGAACATTCTGATCCATGCATCTATTCAGATTTCCATGAACATAGGATTAGAATCTTACAAAGGAACTGCTCCATGAGCAAAGGATTACTATTATACAAAAGAACTATTTAGCTTCTTAGTGCATTTTGTTGGACACGTAGTACTGTTTCAATGCATGATTCTGTAAGTTGCCGACCTACATATGGCGTCTATATAGTACAATGATACACCATAATGATACTACAATATTATTCCAGCAACTTATGAATACTTCTTATTCACAATCATTCCCTCCATTTTCTGCCCAAAAAGCAAAGAAAAATTTGATAGGAGATTGAACTAATACTATTTCTTTGGCTTAGTATCTCAGCACCCTAGAACTATGCTGCATTCCTGAGCTTGCCAAGATCCATCTTTTGGTATCTATCATGTTACAAATAGATACTTGATGGATGCAGGCAATTTTGGTACAGAATGTACCTATATATATGATAAGAAAAAGGAAATAATGCAGTATAACCAGTTGGGGAAACCAAAAGGAACCTATACTCATATACCAAAATACAAAACCAAATACCATGAATCTCTCTCTCTCTTTCTTTCTCTTTCTCTTTTGTATCCATCCAGACAAATCTTCTCTCTTTTGTATTTTTCAACTGTGTTTGCGTGTATTTCTCCATTTTTTCTTTATGTAATGGTATAGCAAATTACCTAGTCTAGAGGCTGAAGCTTATTATGTATGCTTTTAATTTTAACTGTATTTTCTATGTAGCTGGAAATATTTTCAGGTTGATGGGTATGGTTATGGTACTAATACCATTTTGATGTTTTAGCTTAGATGATGTTGGGAACACTCCAAACTTCTTTAGGCCCCTCTCTCCCTCTCTATGTTTCTGCTATCTAAGAGTGTCTGTATCCATATGCCCATGTTGCACGTCTTGGATAATGGGGTTATTGTTTGAATGCATCTAAATTATCACTCTTCTTCAGATATGAAAAACGCTACGCCGAAGATGTAAAGCTCAAAGCTGAAGAAAAGGTAGAAGATATTGCAGTAAAGGAAGATTCATCAGATGAAAAATCTTCTAAGACAGCAGATGAGACTTCAAAACAGAAAAGCAATAATGTGAGGTCAGCAGCTTCTGAGCAGGATTTGGATGTGTTTCTTCTTGGTGACCTCGAGGATGGTGATGATGGTCCAGGTACACTATAGGCCCATAAATCACTGGCTGTAAATTGCTAATAAATCAGTGCACATGCTTTTTTTGCTATTTCTTCAGACAGCCTCGGATGTTCACCCTCTTTCGTCTTTCTTGTTCTATCTTTTGTGTGTTCTCTCCTGGATTGATATTATTGTTTGTCAAGCTCATTGTGTTCTACCCTTGGTCGACATGCATCCTTGTATGCATTAAAATATTTGCACGAAAACTACCTAAGAACTGTTTTCATCTCTGTTGTTGATTTGGAGTTGTGAATACAAACTATAAATTCTCTAGCTTTTGGCTGCCTTAGCTGCTGTGATCATTTTTTCTTTTACATTTTAGAAAACTAAAGTATCGGCTTGCTAGTTGGGATGCAAGACTTTAATTGCTACCCCAAAACAAATTGGCTTCTCATGTTTATTTCAATTCTGATGAATTATCCACAAACATCAAGCAAGAAACCAAGCACATTTCTAGTATTAGAATAAATGAAAGCCAGTGCAACTCTCAAAATTGGAGATTAATATATCCTGTTCAATTTTCAAGTAATTAAACATCCTTGGCATGTAATACTCAGAGTTTCATCAATTAGCATGTACTGTTTTCTAGCAAGAAGCAAAGATCAAACTTGTTGATCATACCTCTTAAATTTTTTGAATTTTGTAAAGTTTATTGTACTATCCACCCGTTGAGTTTACCATCCGTTCATCTATAATTCTCAATTATGAGCCAAAAAGGAAAATCCCTTTCTTTTATATTGATTTAGGCACATAAAATCCGTTCTCTTGTGTTGATTGTCTTTCTCGTTTCAGATGATGATGGCAATGACGGCCTTGATGATGATTTTGACAAGATATAGCTTGGTAAGTGTAGTAGTTATCTGTTCTCTTCTGCTGTTCCTTACACTTCTGTATTACTTTTTTGTGCCGTACTCCAAAAGATTTGTTCTCTTAAGGGAAGCTTGTGTTCCGATGTAAAAGCATTCTGCTTTTAATATTCTTTCTTCTCCCTTATATACCTATATTTTCGACGAGCATTTATGCAATTCGAAATCTTATGTTTGTATGTGTTCCAGTTAAATTTAAGCAATGCCGAGAAGTGATTAATTTCTCAAATAATTGTCTAATGTTTCTTGTGTAAGTTGGTTTCTGGTTTTCATTCTACATTTTCTAACTAGATTTTGGATTTTAGAGAGGAAATATTTGAAAGAAATACTTTCTTGTTTTTGGCATTCAAGAAAATATAGTGTAAGAAATGATGATGAAATGTGACATTTATATGCTTCTTTTGTCATTGATTCCTTTTATTCAGTACAGAAAGATAGTATGGGACTGACCTGTGCCTATTTTCTGGAGGGCGTGTTTGGCTAAACTTGGCTTGTAAGATGTTATAAGCTCGTAAATTTCGTAACATATTTTTTGAGTTTATAACTTGGTAGATTTTATTTTAAATAACTCTCTGATATAATAAAATTACGAACTAATTATGTCATTAACGATACTTTAGAATTAATTTGAAAAAAAAAAATGAGCTGACTTGTTAAGAGTTTTAAAATAAGCGAGAAGCTTCTTACTTTTTCAAAAAAAGTATGTGAGTTCTAAGTATCTCATTTTTTTAACTAAAATAAGCTTCATTTTCAAAAATTTACCAAACACTCTGTGATGTACAACCTATTCTTTTTATATTTTATTTGGTATAAGGCATTGATTTTAGAAAATAATGTCTAAGCTCTATTTCTATTCATCAGTTTTTAAAAGCATCAATGTCTTTTTGAATTTTGGTAACACAAAATTATCCCTGTAAAATTGTTTAAGGATAAAGATGCAAATTTAATATTATTATTTTAAGTTTTATTTAAATAATAATTCTCTTTGATAAATTATATTAATTTCATACATTTAACTTAGACTGTGTTTTGTAATAAAATTTTGGTTTCATTGAACTATATAGATTCATTTATAAATATTTTAATTTATTTTATTAAATATATTTCTTGATGCATGTATATGAATGATATTCTTTAAAAAAGTATAGAAATTGCTTCATGGGAAATGATCTGATTTTTATGTAAGTTGCAACATGTTTAAGCTTTGGTGTAACTGTGTTAGTAATAAAAAGTTCAAAATTGAAGCCTCTTATTCCTAGTTCTTGTCAAGGCATAATAAGGCCATCAAAGTAGACATTTTTTCTCCAAATACAAAGTTTTTACCTCCTATAAAACTATGTATATATTTAATTTTTTTATTGAGTATTTTAAATTTTTAATATACACTTATTACTTATACTGGTGGCAGAAGCATTTTTTAACTAAACAATCGATCAAATATTATAAAATGAAATAGTTTAAATGTCTATAAATATCAAATTGTTAATAAAATTAATTAATTGAAGAAAATAGTCACTTGCAAAAGAAATAAATATAAGTAGGAGCATTTTTGGAAATCCATATTTATACAAATGGTAATTAGTTTAGGGGTAATATTCTTAATAAACTAGCGGAATGAGAACACTCGATGTGTCTGCGAACTAGGGATGGAAATTTATAAATTATGGGTAGAAATAATTAACAAATACAATAAAAAATGGGATATTTTAGAAGTTCAATATTTGACACACCAAATTGATGTTAGTAAATTGTGGTAGAAAATAAATTGGGTGCTCCGATTCACTAACTATCCTTCTGAAAAATTGGAACCAAATTTAGGCAGGTAGTTGTGTGAAACTCCCCTTTTGTTAGGCGTCTTGATAGAACTGATTGACATTCATTAACATTGGCTTCAATTGTTGATGAAATTTAACTCAATTAGTAAAGTTGAGGCCTCATAATTTTAAGGTCATAGATTCGAATTCTACCAATATTTGAGATGTTATTCTACTTTAGCGATTGTAATCGATTTATTCAATAAATAAGAGTTCATTATTTTTATTTAAAAAAAAAAAAAGAAGATTGCCTCCAATTCTAACACACTTTATGTAAGTTTAAAATGTTCCAATTCATACTTAGAAAGGGTCAAATGTAACAATCTCTATGTGAAATAAAAATCGACAAATTTGGGATCGAATAATTCAGCTAGACTCAAGTAATTGAGTGAAGACATTTGTTTTTCAACGCTGTCTGTATAGAGTAAGCATTCATTGGTGTGGTTTTTCTTTTTTTTTTCTTTGGATTAAGGACGTTTCTCTTTTCGAATTTGTTCTCCAAATTGAAATCTTTACCCGCCACTCAGATGCTCTACGAAAACAAACATACAAAGAAAAGTTTCAATCAGAAAAGAAATTCAATTTAAAAGTGCAGTCCTGTAGCTGTAGTTGAAATCGCACATTGGTTTAGGCACAACAAATAGAACAAACATATATAAACGGAAAACACAAAATCTTCCAACTTCTGTACTAACCCCGCGGTGCGACACAAAGGCCAATAGCAACACTGATGAGGCATCCAAACAGCAGCAACGCCCACCTCGCAAGAATATCATCACTGAAAGTTTCTGAGATGAGAAAATTCAGTTGAGAGGTTGAAGAAACATGGATAGTGAGAAAGTGACAGGGGAGAGAGTTGGTAAATTAATACACCGTATGCATGAGGATAATTTTGTCCGATCCATACCTAAGAAGACTTAAATGCAACAGACCTCTAATATGTGTTTTCTATGTATGAGTGAGGAAACTAAACACTCCAAGAATTTAGAGGCAAGAGAATAGACTTTAAAATTCGTTCGTCACTGAATGCACTATTTAAACATGATTGTCGATGAGAGCTAACTCAATTTGATCGAGCTGAGGCCTCGTAACTCTAAGGTTATAGGTTCGAACCTCATCAAAATGTGAGATGTTATTTTATTTTAATAGTAGGTGTTGGTAATATGATTAGTATATAGTTGTTAGATGTAACTATTTGAAATTGATGATTGGTTTATTTGTTTGGTTTTTGGTCAGGGTTAGAGTTCCTATTTATATAAGCCTGTTAATGGGCGGATATCTCCCTATCCGGACCTAATCAATATCTATAGCAATCTTTTCATATCCTACACATACCCTACTATATAATATATACCCGAATTATACCCAAAAGAATTGGGTAGAGTTTCTGTCTTGCCCATTGGAGATCCACTTAATTTTATCTCTTTTCACAATATATTTAAGTTTACATTCAAGCCAAACAATTATGTTACTAAATATTAGTAATTTTCATGACCCATCGGTCGATAAAATAAAATTAATTACTTAAATTTCAATAGGTGCAAATTAATCATCGTTGAAATTTAAATAATGAACTTGATTTTGTCCAAATGATAGACCAATATTTATTTAAATAAGAATTTTAAACTTGTTCAAATAATGAACTGATAATATTAATTAATTATGAAATTAAGACAAGTTCAAAATAAAAATGAAAACATAAGAGTTGATAAAAACAAAATGAAATTAAGTTTATCTAACTTTCATTTAAATCTCTCAAGTATCATTTGAATTTGCATTTGCATTCAGCCTTGATTTGATGAATTTTTAATACTTTGACTTAAAATAAAAGTTATTTATTTTGTATATTACTCAAATTTAACTAAATTATATTTCATCAGTATTTTTTTTATTTATTACATGTCAAGTTAAATTTTGCTTAAATTGATCATAAATTAATTTTGAGTGATTACAAAATTAATATGAAAAGTTCTAGTATATTTCGTCAAAATTTTAATAAGTAATTACTATAAATAAAAATCTATACTGAAATAATTATATACTATTTATTTTTTTAAATATAAAATAAATTTAATTGATTGATTTATTAAAAGTTTACAAATTCAATTTTAAATTAATTTATACATGAACATCTTTGGGCATTAGGTTATATCAATACCCATGGATATTTTAGGATATTAAGCCATTACCCATACCTATGGACATTTTAGGATATTAGACCATTTTAGGATATTAGACCCCATTGATATCCAGTGATTTAATTCATGGGTCTAGGGTAGAGTAGGATCTCTTACCCACTAGTAGGGTATGGGTATGGGTATGAAGATTATTTTTTGGATATGAATAGGAT
>NC_026147.1:10661778-10665841 GCF_000512975.1 Sesamum indicum
TTACTTCATCTGTTTCTGTTTAGGGGTTTGTTTTTGGTTCTTGTCTTTAGTTTTGTTGGGTTTACTTGTTTTCTTGCTCCATATCTTCGCCGTTGTGGTGTTTTTTGTTCGTATTTTCAGGCTTCAGGCATCTTCTCTACTACGATCGGAGGGATTCGTTTCAAGTCGGGCTTCAGTCTTTCGTATACCAGAGTCTGCTGTGCCTTTACGTATTACTGATTCTAGGTGGTACGGAACTGGATGCAAACAGGCTGCGATAGGTGCTAAGATTGGGTGAAGGGACTGTGGATGAATTGGTGATACCAGACAACCTATGGAAATCGGGATTAGCAGACTATCATCTTTGCTTGGTAGGACGCCTTCTATCTAGGAGAAAGTTCAATTTTGAAGGTATGTGTACCTCACTTTGAAGCACGATTTAGCCCGTCAAGGGAACGGAAATCGAACAACTTCTCTCAGAGCATATCCTCTTCCTGTTCAATCATGTGGTAGATAGAAATCGAGCCCTGTAAGGTTGCACATGGAGTTTCTAGAAGAATGTTCTCATCTTGAGTGGTTTCGGTGTACACGAGAATACCATGCAGGTAGATCTCAGCTGGTGTGATTACTATGTTCATATACATGACTTGGCTTTGAGTAAAATGAATCTCGGGTTTGCAACATTTATTGGTAATAAAATTGCGAGACATGGAGATGGATGCAGCGGGTATGGCGTGAGGTGCTACGTTGATAGTCATGGTGGCAATCGATGTCACACTTCCATTACCGCGTGCACTCAAAATCAAGATTGCTATGGCAGAGGAACATCTGGTTACTTTCACTTGCGAAAGGCTTCTGAATTTCTATTACGAAAACCATTTCTTGATTAATTACAGATAATCTTCTAGTAACCTATGAAATTAATCACTTTCTGTCTCATAAAAATCATGGAAAGACTGGCTATACTTTTTTAAATCTTGACATCGGTAAGGTTTATGACCGGTTGGAGTGGAATTTTCTTGAGAGTGTTCTACTTATAATATGTTTTCACCCGAAATTTGTTTCTCTAATCATGATGTGTGTCATGTCGGTTTCTTTTTCTTTTCTCCTAAAAGATGACCAATTTGGCTTCTTCCGTCCAGAGCGAGGTATTTGCCAGGTTTACTGATGGGTGTCGAATCCACCAAAAATAATTCCTACGAACACTTTTGTAGATGTGTGAGTAGGGTCGAATCCACAGAGATTGATTTTAAATTAATTCCTTCAAAAACGAAAATAATTAGGGGGAGTTGTGATTGGAAGAAGAATAAAACTAAAAAGCTAATAAAATTAGAAGAGATAAATATAAGAGAAGAGTATTCCAGTTAAAGATAGGATCACACTTAATTCCACGGTTGATCATAGATGCAAAGATAACAATTATTCATGATAGATAAATTGGTTATGGCAATTGGTACGACCTAACGACCTCACCTTTCCTTACCTTGTGGATAGTCAAGGAACGTCCGTTGACTAAATCCCTAATCAGTAAACAACCTTGGGAACGTCCTCAAGATTTAATTTACCGACAGCATTAAGAACTAGAAAGGCCCAATTCTAACCAATAAATTCCTACGAGGATTTATTTAAGTTAGATTGTGCATTCCCCACAACATAATCGAAAACTTCTACATAATCAATTATGTTGTGTTACCACTAGTTATCGAACTAAACAAACAATTACGGATTTGAAAGTTCAATTGGCTAGGCAAATATTCTTGACAATAAATCAGATTATTTGTAATAAAAGCACAGAGAACAACACAAATACCAATATGAATAAAAGTAGAAAGCATAAATTAGATCTCACAACCCGTTGGATTTAAGCGTTCACCAAGTCTTCAACCGGAATGAGAGGTTTAGCTAGACATGCTCATGGAAGAACGCATGAAAAGCAAAATAATATAAAAACGTAGAGAAATAGAAGAGTTCAAAAGTTGTCTCTTAAAGTGAATTACATCACCTATTTATAATAGCTAGATACCTAGTTCTACTAGGATTAGAAGTAGATTCCTAGTTGAACTAAAAGACTTATAGAGATAAAATTATAATCCTAGTTAAACTCTTCCTTCATCAGAGGTAGTCCAAGCAGTTCCAAACTCTTGCCAGAATTTGAGTTTGAGTCTTGTTTGAATTTCCATTTTGGTGCTTTTCTTCATTTTCCAATTCTTTTGTCCTAATGCTGCAAAATAATATTTAATTAGGAGTATTTGATCACAAAATAGGCTAAAATATTATATGAAATAACTACAAAATATGATTCTATCAAATATCCCCCCACTTAACCCTTTGCTCGTCCTCGATGCAAAGAGATAGAGATAAAATAGTTGAAGAAATTCACTCCAAACTTTATGGATCGCAGACGAAAGTAACAAGCAAGAATCTAGTTAAGTGTTCAAAGAATAGTACATCATATGATAAAGACAATTCAACAAGCTTCAAACAAGTTTTCACAAGATGATCTTCATGAAAACAAAGCATGGAAAACAAGTGGACTATGTTCTCATATCTCCCAATCTCTCGAGTGTTTTTGGTTGTTGAGTGTTTCGCTCAAATGCTTGTTATGAAAATGCTTCACCATAGGCTTGATTATACACCAAAATCTCCACCACTTATAAATATGCACACACTTGAATCAAGAGGTCTTATATTTTGGTTGTAATGGGGCTTTGGTTTGGGGGTAGGAAGAATAAGGAAAAATGAGGTGAAAATCCAAGGAACTAAATTAGAGCACCAAGTAATAGATGTAGGACTCCAAGCTTTTCAAAAATTGATTTATCTCATGCTCTTTCATGTCCTACTTTCCTCGACTTGAACTATGCCTTTCTTTCGAAGAGAATTTTCTTTTTTCTCTCCTTTTTTTTTCTCTTTTTTTTTTTGTCTTTTTTTTTTTTGAAAGTATTTTTTTCTTTTCTCTCTTTCTTTGTCTATTAAGGCATAGAACAAGATTGTCATGTGACATGTTAGCTCATAAACGTCCTTTACAATAATTGAGATATCCCCCCACTTAATGTCAAAACATATACTTAGAATACCTTTGTTCTTGACGCTCTACTAGTCCTTGGAAGGGCCAAACAAGGATAATAAAAAGACGGTAGAGTTTGTTTATACTTGGGGTTGCATAACAAGGAATTAAGGCTTATAAGGCTCAAATGGGCTTACTAAGGGGATTTGTATGTAGGTGGTCTTTTTAAGCTAAAGGGGTTTTTATCCTAGCGCCTTTATCATTTTCAAGTGTATGCATAAAGATGTGGCCTCGATATGGTTCAAAGCAAGTTCTAGGAAGACAAAATCATGAAGCATTATCTCTCGAGAAAAGAAAAATTGTAGATTTTTATGAGTGTATAGGCTCAAAATTCCTTTCTAGGTAGGTTATGTCCACCAATTTTCCACATTCAATTTTCAAATCAAATCACCATTTGCAAAAATAAGTTCTTAACTGTAAGTTGTCAGGAGTCATTAGATGCATATTCTTATCACACATTACCAAATTATTACTTGATTAGCCTAAGTCTTTGATCATAAAGCTAGTGTGAGAACAAGATACAGTGATATTTGCTTCAACAATTATGGAAGGGGTGGCAAGCATCAATCAAAATAATTAATTCACCAAGACTCATTTTCTATCAAAGCAATCAAAACACCCTCCCCCCACTTAATTCCACATTGTCCCCAATGTGGTAAGCATGCATATTTAGGACGATAAAATAAGAGAAAGGGAGAAAGAGAGCGTCCCTTAGTGATTCGGGGGTAACTGTAGGAGCTCGAGAATTGTGAGACCTTGGATGAGAGGAAGAGTTCCTTGTGGATGTTCTACCTGCAAAAAAATCGATTTTAGTGGTATAACAACAATCACAAGAAGAGAGAAATAAACAATTGAGAAAAATAAAAGGACATGGGTTGCCTCCCAAGAAGCGCCTTTCTTTAGCGTCTTTGGCTAGACGTTGTTGTGGCTCAACTCAAATGAGTTAGACACTCTAAATCCACTTCTTCTATGTAATGCACCCGGTGATGGTGTGGATTTAGGAGAACTTGGCGGTCCATG
>NC_026147.1:10667177-10668307 GCF_000512975.1 Sesamum indicum
ACGAGAGGCTTGCTTCAACCCATAGAGGGATTGTTGGAGTTTTCATAGAAGGCCAAGCTTGGTAGAATAACCAACAGGCAGCTCCGTGTACATATATTCATCCATATTCATCCAAACAACCGTACAGGAAGGCGCTGTTGACGTCCATTTGCTATAAAGGCCAATTATGGGAAACAGCTAGCGAGAAGAACACATGCACTGTAATAAGATTGGTAATAGGGGAGAAGTTGTCAATGTAATCCACCCTTGCAATCTGAGTAAATCCCTTTTCTACTAGACGAGCTTTATAACAATCCACAGAACCATCCTCACACAACTTTGTCTTAAATACCCACATTCATCCAATGTGTTTCTTCCCAGCTGGTAAAGGAGTGAGAACATAGGTATGGTTATCTCAAAATGTGAATCATTTATTCGGCTCCTGATTGGTCCAAATAATATGGAAGGTTTATTTAGTTTGTTACAGCAGTTTTAGGCAATTTCTCTTCTTTATGTTTAATATGGATTCGAACCCCTCCCGGTCATTTTTTTCATTTTTCAGTTAATGAGAAACAGGGTATTATGTCTGCAATTTATCTTTGATAATTGATTCTGTGTGCTTGTTGTCATCTGCAAATTTTACCATGGTATCAGAGCCTTTTTCGTGAAGGTCTCTGTATATACACACTACAATGCATACCTCTCTCTTCATTGAGGACGAAGTAGCTTCGTCGAAAGGAAGTCATCTCTTTGATTGTTCGTTCTAGATTTTGAGCCATGACTTCGTCTTTAGAGTCGTTAGACGTGGACAATTCTAACTTAGAGTCTGCTGCTGGTTTGGAAGAAGTAGAAGCCTCTTCCTTGTGTTGCTTGGTTTCTTTTCGGAGCCTACGAGCGGTCTTCTCGATCTCTGGGTCAAATTCAAGTTCACCTGTACGAGAAGAACGTGATATAAAACCAAGTAACAAGAAAAGAAATTAATTTAAAGACGCCAATCCCCGGCAACGGCGCCAAAATTTGATGGGTGTCGAATCCACCAAAAATAATTCCTACGAACACTTTTGTAGATGTGTGAGTAGGGTCGAATCCACAGAGATTGATTTTAAATTAATTCCTTCAAAAACGAAAATAATTAGGGGGAGTTGTGATTG